>NC_142935.1:76754894-76759894 GCF_046866305.1 Octopus bimaculoides
TAATTTAAAGAAACATTAAAATATTGTCTATTTAAAGAAAGCTAAAATATAAATACTTACTGTACAAACAACTTACATTTTTGAAATCACATTTGCTTAAAAATATTTCTAAATGATTAACATGTGTTTAATAAAAGGGAAAGTAGAAACATTTTTTGTAAAAAACAAATATTTTTTTGTTGTCAAGTCACTGTCTAATCGAAAGGTAAAAGTTTCTTGCCTTTCAGGATTAAGTTATTTTCAGAATATTTTTCCATTATGCACCATTTTGGGTATTTATAACCTGAAAACCCCTAATATCTTAAAAACCACTTGTCAGATTTACACAAAACATGTTTAATTCCGTTCGTATTAACAATTCAGAGACAATTTAATTCATAGTTATTACAGAAATGTACTTGCATAGCAAGTGACCTGATCTGAGATCGTGTGCTGAAACAAAAACAATTGCAGTGTGGAAGGTGTTTATAAGCCATTAAAATTACAAAAACCGTTAGATTCACTTCAACATTTGTTAAAATATTTTCGTCACTTTGAAACTGCGATCTGTTCACTGACAAAATTCCACGCTACATCTGAGAAAGTAACAGTCAGTTCATGATATGTATGTATGTATCTATGTGTGTATGTAAATATGTATGTATGTATGTACATATGTATGTGTGCATATAAGTAAGTGCATATGCATATGTGTACATACGTATACATGCATGCATGCCTATATGCATGTATGTATATATGTATGTACTTATGTATGTGAGTATTTAGGCATGTAAGTGTGTAGACGTGTTTGTGTGTATATGTGCATGTACATGAGAATGTATGTTTATGTACTGATATGTGTGTGTTCAAGTTGTATATATGACTGTTACTCTGTTGAAGGTTGTGTGTGTGTGTGTATATATATATATATATATATATATATATATATATATGTATGTATGTCCCTCGCACCACCATCTAACAGTGAATGGATACAATGTCTTAGATACATACATGCAAATATGAACCTACATATGTACAAGCACATACAATCATATAAACATGTATACACACTCACATACATATGTATAATCTTAAAGTATACACATATATAAGCTTATCCATCTACACATATATGTCACTATTTTCGCAGACAATGGTTAAAATTCAAATTCTTTTTTTTTTTTAATTTTATTTTACATAGACATACATATATACATACGAATATCTGTTACACAATATGCTTGTTCCACCAGTAACAAACGAGGTAGACCACCTACCATTACCTCAGCTTACAGAAAGACCCACAGTGAATGCTGGCACAGATGGACAAAACCAGACCACCCACCTTCAGATGTACACGACATCAGGACTATTGGTGCACATGCTATCAGTGTCAGCCTTAGAACTACTCTTAAAATGATATTTTAAAGTTTAATAATAAACTATATAAACAGATGTTGTGGATTGCTAGACAACCCGCAGCATCCTCTTTAGCTATGTACTCTCAATACGTTGACAACATTAACCTTGTGAAAAGTAATAGTAATACACATATGGACACTCTACTAAATGAAGAACAGATAATGACAGCTGTACAATATATAGCTGACTCTATCCATAGCAGTATAAAGGTTACTGTAGATTACCCCTCTAAACACGCCAGAAATAGATTACCTGTCCTAGATACTGAGCTGTAGATAGAAAATACTATGGTTAACGGAACTGTTAAACCCTGTTTACTTCACTCACACTATTGTAAACCTATGGCTAATCCATGGGTAATCCGTAGTGACTCAGTGATATCAAGTACTACCAAAATCAACACCCTCATGGCAGACTTGGTTAGAGTAATGAGGAAAGTATCCCCACTATGTGAACCATAAGAACGCCAACAACACATCCAGCACTACATATTCAGAATGTAACATTCCAGTTACAGTACAATAGAATCAGAGTGTGCAAAGGAGTGAAAATAAGATTTGAACTCATTCTAAGAGATGATGAAAGCAGCATATGCCCCCTACACTGCAACAAGTTCTGGAATAGATTGGAGAGGGACACCAACAAACAAAATAAAAATAATACTTGGTATGATAACAAGAAGTTTCACAGTGTAATGTTTGTTGACGCTACACATAGGAATGAATTAAGTAGGTCATTTAAGAAAATCCTACACACAACTGACCTTTAAATCAAAGTTGTAAAAAAGACAGGTAGGACTATCAAATCTGTATTAAGTAAATCATACCCATTTGATAGAATCACGCGTCAGAATAATTGTGCAGTATGTTCTATAAACCCACATGAAATGCAAAAAGAAAAACACTGTTTACCAGATTAAGTGCTGAAAAAGGACTTGTATGATTATTGGTGAGACTTCTAGGAGCATCAATGATATATTTAAAGAACACCTGGACAACTACATTGAAAAAAAAATCAAACTCCATCTTCTACCAGCATGCTGTAGACTGTCATAATGGCTCCTTAGGTTAGACATTTTATCTACATATCCCACTGATGCAATGCTGAGACAAGTCACTGAAGCTGTCTGTATACAGGAATACAAACCCACCCTCAACCATAAATTCGAAAGGGGTATCACACAGATTCCACTCAGGAGTACCCGTCTATAATCACCCCTTTCTCTCATTTACATGTAGAAATCCATACATATATGTTGAGATGCATGATAGTGAAATACATATATGTAGTTATATAAAATTGTATGAATGCACATAGATTAATATGTGTGTATGTATGTGTAGATGTATGTGTATTTTAGTCTGTGTGTGTATGTGTTGTGTGAGTATATGGGTGTATGAGTGTATACATGCATGCACATATGACTGTGTGTAGATATATGTATATATTATATATATACATATGCACAGGAAGGCGACACTGGTAACGATCACGCTTGAACGGTGCTCTTAGTGCTCCACTGGTACAGGTGCCATCACGATTTCACTTGCCCCAACAGGTTTTTGCAAACACACACACACACACTAGCAGCATATCCAGTGTTGCCTTTGTCTCATGAAATTGAAGAATTAGACTTTTCTTTTATATTTTCTCTAATGAGCTGGAATACCTAAGATTCAAATTTCATCAAAATTGGAGATTAAGAATTTTAAAGAGAGTTCTTTCCCTGTTTACACATCCCAACAAAAATTCTAATCATGACATTTATCCCATACTACTCATCTTTATGCTCAGATTCCAAAATCTAAAGCTTATAAAACCTATTCAAAGGCTTTTGCTCCTGAAAAATGGAGCTCTAAATGTGGGAGTTAAGGCCCCTATTAGGAAGTGGGGTCTTAAAGTCAATCAGAAAAGTTGAATTGTTAGGAATCTTTTTAAACTTGTGTCTTATATCTATTGTTCAAATTACTTTGAAATTGGAGATATATGAGTGTTCATTGGGTTTGTAAAAGAGCAAAGCTAAAGGAAACCAAAAGATGAATGATCACAAGAAGTAGTCTGCTACCCTACCCTAGTCATTACCACTCCCCATACAGGTGACTGGCACAGCCGTAAGATGTATTACGAATCTGTAGCAATTGGACTCAGCTCAAATAAACATTAACAACTGTGTAACAAGAGGGCTAAGGGGAAATGAAAGTGTCACCTCTGGAGTTTGCCAATGATCACTATGTCGATAGGTAACTGAACAGAATAAATTTGCAATCTATAAATCTCTTTGAAAGGTCAATCACTTATATGGAAAGGTCTTGAAATCAATCTTACCATCTGGGAACTATCTCTGACTGATTGATAATAAAAAGACTCAAAGGAGGTCTGCAACCAAATAACTTTATTCAAAATAACACTTTACAACTGAAGCAGTGGAAGCAAAGATGCCTCTCCTTTACTTGGCAATTTATGCACCACATTGCAGAAATAACAATCTAAGTAAATTTCAAAGCAAACTCTTACACTGTTGTACCATTGAATTACAAATAACACTCATTTTGTATTCTTAGGTGACTCTACAGCTTCCAAGACTACAATTGTATTCGTCTTGGCTTAGGAAAAATGAGCAAATTGTGGGGGTTAAACCCCCATCAAGGGGTCTTACTAACTCCTAAGAAGTTGAAATTTTAGGAATATTACTTCATTTGTGTCTAACATCTATGGTTAAAATTTCATCAACAACAAAAATATATGAATTTTCAAGGGGGTTATGACATCATTTATGCCCCTTCACTTTCAAATATATATTGCATTACATTTGTTCTTATGCATAAAAATATAATTTTCAAATTTCATAAAGATCCATTCAGTACTTTTGACTATGTTTTGGATCATAAAAAATGACTTAAATTTGGGAGTTAAGGCCTCCATTAGGGGGTCTTAGAATCCTCGTGAGAAGCATAAACTTTGAGAATACTTCTTGATTTGTGTCAATTACCTATGGTTCAAATTTCATCAAAATCCAAAGCATACGAATTTTCACGGTGGGTCTGCCTCCCTTTATGCTCCCTCAAAATTGTATGAAACATACGGAATTGCCCTTCTCCCTAGGCTTGGATTTTGTGTTCCAAATTTCATTAGGATCAGTCCAGTAGTTTTTGAGTCTATAAGTAACACACGAACACACATAAAGACATTGACTTTTATATAATAGATATATATATGCACATATACATACATGTATATATGTATGTGTGTGTGTGTGTGTGTATGTGTATTATATATATACACAGAAAGAGATTGATAGAGACAATTGAGTGGGTAAACAAAAATATGAGACACTACCTTGAAGAATTTTCTGTGGAATGAATCAACCCTAGAGCTTTTTTAAAATTTTGATAAGCTTGGTACTTATTCTATCGGACTCTTGCTGTCAAACTATTAACTTATGGGGATGTAAATAAACCAACACCAGTTGTCAAGCTGTAATGAGGGAGAAATACAAACAAAAAGACACACACATACACTTACATATATACACATATATATACAATGGGTTTCTTTCAGTTTCTGTCTACCAAATTCACTCACAAGGCTTTGGT
>NC_142935.1:76764894-76767394 GCF_046866305.1 Octopus bimaculoides
ACATAAGGATACTAATATATAACAGGGGTAATGATATTTCTTTTATCATGTTTATGCTCTTCGCTTTCAATCAGTGTGGTATTAATCGTATTATTTTTTATAGCCTTAAACAAAACACGTGTGTGTTTTGGGGTACATACATGCATACGTGTGTTTGTGAGTGCATGTGAGGGTGGGTGTGTGAATGGGTACATGTGGGTGTGTATGTGTGTGTATGTTTATGGGTGTATACTTATGCATACATACTAGTGTGTGCAAATATATACAAATGTGTGTACGTGTGGGTATGTGCATGGTGCATATGTAGGTAAGTGCGTGTGTGAGTATTGGCACGTCTGTATATATACAGGAATGTATGTATATAGACAGACCAGCAAGTTAAGGCGAGCGTGTGTGAGCACATGTATTGGCGAAGGTCTCGATATGTGGTGGTGGGGGGGTGTTTATGTTTGTGTGTATGTGCAAGAACGGGTAGGTACACATAAGCAAATGTATGTATGGGTATATATGGGCGCACACATACAAGCACGGGGCATGTGTGTGGGTGCGTTAAGATGTAGGAGCGTAGGTGTATGTTTATATATGTGCATATATATATATATATATATATATATATATATATATATATATATATATATATACATGTGTATAAATGTAGGCGCATATGTAGGTGTACATGCATGTGTGTGTGCGTGTACACGTATGTATGAGTTTGCGGGTGTGGATACTTGCATGTTTGTACATACACAGGAAAGTAGGTATAGATACAGGCACGTATGTATAGGCGAGCGCGTGTGTGTACATATGTGCATGTGGAGGTTTCTGTGTGGGTGTATGTGGGTATGTACACATGGGTATGCGCATACGTATGTGTGTATGTGCGTACACGCACATGTTTGTAAATAGGTGTCTGCACGCTAGCAGACACATATGTAAACACTCACTTTTTTAATTATCTTCCCTCACCCACCCGAATGACTCCTTCACCACAACCTTTAGCTTCACATCAATAACACCCTCCCTTTATATTTCTATGTAAACTAGCGTTCTTATGCCCAAAGCCCGTGGAATAATATCGGTGACCCCGTCGTAACTCTATGTAAACAAACCTTCTAACGGTCACTGACCATGTAACATCTCAGCTCGTGAGTTACCCCATCATTCCGTTTTTGTCTTGCTACTAAATGTTTTATTATGTTCTCCCTGATGAGAAACAAGTGATAATTCCAGCTACCCCTTTTTTGGGGAAATGGCCCCTTTTTTGTGAAATGGACCTCACTTACTTCGAAACATATATGTAGGAATTAAAGGAACTTTCATCGACATGCGTTTTTCTCCATTTGTTGTTATTATCTATACACACACACACACACACACACACACACATATATCACCTGATATACATCTACACTGTTGTATGCTCCTGAATCAGTTGTTGAATGTCCCACCCAAGAGGGATCAATTGTCGTGATTAATAATAAATTCTCGTATATTCCATCTTCCGTCTTTCATTTGCCATATATATATCTTCTTAATATATAAAACTGAGAATGTGTGTGTCTGTCTGTGTATGTGTGTCTATGTGTCTGTCTGTGAATCCCTAAAACTCTAGAACTACCCTACTGATTTCATTCAAATTTTACATATGCCTTACTTAGGGTCCCATGCAGTGTCATGGTCCCCAAAAATTTTCAGCTTCTTGCCTAATGCTAGCCTGGAGCAATCTCTTATCTTACACTATCTCAGTATTGCCTATACATGCATACATCCATACACATATATATGTGTATATATATAAATATATGTATGCCAAATGCAAGCTTTCTTTTCAGGTACATGACACCGCTTTCCCCCATCCCAGGGTCACACAGGCCCACACCTCCAACACCCACACCTCCCACACAGTTAGAATTGGCACTATCAACGTCGGCACGCTGAAAGGTAGGTCTGGCGAGATTGTTGAGATGCATGAACGGAGACGCGTAGATTTGTACTGCATCCAAGAAGTAAGATGGAGAGGAGGTTCCGCAAGGTTCCTCACAGGCAAAGAACACAGGTACAAGATTTTCTGGGCAGGGAACACTGACAGGGTCAGGGGCGTGGGAATACTTCTAGCAGAGAAATGGGTTGATAAGGTAATCGAGGTAGTCAGAGTATGTGACAGAGTATTTAAGATTAGACTAGTGCTTCATCCTCAAAACTACTTCATTGACGAATGACAGGGACCTTCTCTTTATGGCTGGTATTTCAATGGTCATGTTGGACGTCATGCAGGGGGCTTCCATGGCGTTCATGGAGGCTTTGGCTTCGGTTCCTGAAGCAGATAAGAAAAAAATTGCCAATGCTCTGCGCCGTGAGGAGCAAAGACTTGAAGTATTTCGTGTTGCAAGACAGTGTGTGAGAGAGAATCGTGATGTTGTGGGAGAGAAATGTGTTCGCATGGATGAGGGTACACTTGCACTAAACGAGGCTGCAAAGAAAGAGGTTTGGAGACGCCACA
>NC_142935.1:76772394-76774833 GCF_046866305.1 Octopus bimaculoides
AAATAACTTTGAAAATATAAACTTTTGATATGAAGTGTGAGAATTTGTGGAGAACTTTCAGACATTTATGAAGCACATAGCCGAAATATATCCACAGTGATTTCAGAAAGGTAAAGGTTACAGTTTTTTTTTGTTTTCTTTTTTTGCTTTCGAATTTTGTTAGAGGCTTTCCTTTTTTTTTTTTTTTTCATTATTTTGTATTTTTTGTTTTCGAATACATGTTCTCTGGTAAAAAGCGTAAAACTCGCAGTTCAACTTTCTGAGTAAATGCAAGATTTGGATTGTTCGCATTTAGCTGTTATTTCTAGCATATCAAGTTTCATGGTGGGGACTTCACATGCCGTGATCCTTTTGCTGTTTCAATATAAATGTAAGCCGTTCATTTTCACATCTAAGTTGTGAGGGGACTATTCGTGTGACCTGGACATGTAGAACACAATATCAAAAATGAAAATCGCCAAAAAAAAAAAAAAGTTGGGGAGGGGAGGTCAAAAAATTTTATAGGGAAAATTGCATGACCGTGATATGTAGAACACATTATCGAAAGCGAAAATCGCAGGAGTGGCTGTGTGGTAAGTAGCTTGCTTACCAACCGCATGGTTCCGGGTTCAGTCCCACTGCATGGCACCTTGGGCAAGTGTCTTCTACTATAGCCTCGGGCCGACCAAAGCCTTGTGAGTGGATTTGGTAGACGGAAACTGAAAGAAGCCCGTCGTATATATGTATATATATATATATATATATATATATATATATATATATATATATATATATATATATATATATATGTGTGTGTGTGTGTGTGTGTGTGTGTGTGTGTATGTTTGTGTGGCTGTGTTTGTCCCCCCAACATCACTTAAAAACCGAAGCTGGTGTGTTTACGTCCCCGTAACTTAGCGGTTCGGCAAAAGAGACCGATAGAATAAGTACTAGGCTTCCAAAGAATAAGTCCTGGGGTCACATGACTGAAACAAATAAAAGAGTAAAGAGTAAAATGAAAAAATAAAAAAAAGTTACAGCGGTTTTCCCTCAGTGTCTAATCCCAATGTGTACCCTAATGGTTTTTGCGTGTTTTTAAATGGCTTACAAACACCTTCCACACTGCAATTGTTAATTCATAGTATTTTCCCATTATGCTCCAGTTTGGCTGGGTAACATTGCAAACAAGATTCAAGCTGACTTTTAATGTATTATAGATATAGACAGAGTGTGTGAAAGAGAAAATCTACGTGTGTGTGTGTGTGTGTTTGTGTGTGTGTAATCTATTAGATCTCAAGTTTTAAGGTAAAAAATAAAGAAGACATGTAAGATATTTTATGTGTCATATACTATCAGGTGCTGTTGTTGATATTTAATATCTGTAGTGAAACTACCTATCGTCTCTTCCACCTCGATCGCCATTACATACAAAACTACTATCGCCATTACATACATTCTTCTCATTTAAATATAAACAAACGCGAGCGTAGCAGAGAACCCATTCCTTGTCATCACGTGACTGATCATTATTCGAAGCGGCAACTTCTTCGAACCGTTCCCGCCAGAACGCAAACGGACCAATCACAGCCCTTAATAAGGTCACGTGATAGTGTTTTTCTGCTACCGTCTGGGAGCCCCCTTAACGCCTTAAATAGATCAACTCATACCCAGCAAATTTGTCTCGGTTCAGTTTCTCTTAGAGACTGTTCCGTGTACCACACAACAGCAGCAGCAACAATCAGCCAGCGACCACTTCAATAGCTTCGTCCAGCCAACGATGACCACCGCCGTCGCCACATCAGCAACACGAGTCTACGACTTACTAACCATGCAGCATCAATCACCGCCAGCGTCAACACGACTTACTATGTACACCAAACCAAACCACCGCGGCACATCTCTCTCTCTTCGATTCTGTTAGGTGACTTAGCTTCACCACGATAATAAACAGACAAGAGATTTCAGCCTGCGATAAACGTCTGTCCTCAAGGCCCTGGCATTGAAGCCAAAACACAACTAATGATAAGCTCTGCCAAACGACGAACGACGAACATCTGTATAACAAGAATCACGGCCCGGCATCGATGCCACGACATCACAACTAGTGATCAGCACACTGCCACACACAGCCAACTCACTTCACATACAGACTCATACTATTGTGTACTAAAGAACTGGTATAATTGCGCACGTGTTATTGACTCTCTTTCCATCTGCTGTAATAACTCACATACACACACATGTATCACTCACATACACACTTTTCTTTGTATGACGGCCTGTCTTTGATTATGTTATTATATGTCGCATTCACACTCTCACACAGGCATACACCTTTAACGCCATAATAAATATCTCTGTTACTCATCTAATACGGTTGTGGTCTTTCATTACTGGTCACATATGTTATCGTAGTATAACATATCAGGTATATCATATTTGATATATATTTGTGTGTTC
>NC_142935.1:76775333-76885333 GCF_046866305.1 Octopus bimaculoides
AAATAGTTACCATATCCTGTTCTCCAAGAATCGCCTAGTTAACCAAATCACCCAGAGGGCGTACCGCTGCCAGCACTTCAAGAAACATACCTTCCTTTATTACAGCTAGCTCCATCATTCCCACTCGGTTAGGTTCCAAGCAGTATATATAGTTTAAAAAATTTTTTTTTTTAAACCAATATCCTATGAATAATTTCCGCTTCTTCTTCCTCCACAACTTGCCTTTTCCCCTTCTTCCTCCACAACTTGCCTTTTCCCCTCCTATAGTTGATTAATTTTTTCCTTCCCAGTAATTACAGCTAAGGCTACCTCACATCACCACCTCCTTAGCGATAGATCTGACCTTCTCCTTATGAGCATGTGTTTTGTCATTATTATTATTATTATTATTATTATTATTATTATTATTATTATTTCTCAGCTAACA
Source organism: Octopus bimaculoides (assembly GCF_046866305.1). Classification (NCBI taxonomy): domain Eukaryota; kingdom Metazoa; phylum Mollusca; class Cephalopoda; order Octopoda; family Octopodidae; genus Octopus; species Octopus bimaculoides. The sequence continues at coordinate 76,775,761 of NC_142935.1, forward strand.
CCCTATACTTCGGTTTTACACTGATCAACGCTAACATAAGGATACTAATATATAACAGGGTAATGATATTTCTTTTATCATGTTTATGCTCTTCGCTTTCAATCAGTGTGGTATTAATCGTATTATTTTTTATAGCTTTAAAACAAAACACATGTGTGTGTTTTGGGGTACATACATGCATACGTGTGTTTGTGAGTGCATGTGAGGGTGGGTGTGTGAATGGGTACATGTGGGTGTGTATGTGTGAGTATGTTTATGGGTGTATACTTATGCATACATACTAGTGTATGCAAATATATACAAATGTGTGTACGTGTGGGTATGTGCATGGTGCATATGTAGGTAAGTGCGTGTGTGAGTATTGGCACGTCTGTATATATACAGGAATGTATGTATATAGACAGACCAGCAAGTTAAGGCGCGCATGTGTGAGCACATGTATTGGCGAAGGTCTCGTTATGTGGTGCGGGGGGGGGGGGGGGATGCTTGTGTTTGTGTGTATGCGCGAGAACGGGTAGGTACACATAAGCAAATGTATGTATGGGTATATATGGGCGCACACATACAAGCACGGGGCATGTGTGTGGGTGCGTTAAGATGTAGGAGCGTAGGTGTATGTTTATATATGTGCATATATATATATATATATATATATATATATATATATATATATATATATATATATATGTATGTATGTATATGTATGTTCATGTATAAATGTAGGCGCATATGGAGGTGTACATGCATATATACATGCATGTGTGTGTGCGTGTACACGTATGGATGAGTGTGCGGGTGCGGATACTTGCATGTTTGTACATACACAGGAAAGTAGGTATAGATACAGGCACGTATGTATAGGCGAGCGCGTGTGTGTACATATGTGCATGTGGAGGTTTCTGTGTCGGTGTGTGTGTGTATGTGTATGTGGGTATGTACACATGGGTATGCGCATACGTATGTGTGTGTGCGTACACGCACGTGTTTGTAAATAGGCTTCTGCACGCTAGCAGACACATATGTAAACACTCACTTTAATTATCTTTCCTCACCCACCCGAATGACTCCTTGACCACAACCTTTAGCTTCACATCAATAACACCCTCCCTTTATATTTCTATGTAAACTAGCGTTCTTATGCCTAAAGCCCGTGGAATAATATCGGTGACCCCGTCGTAACTATGTAAACAAACCTTCTAACGGTCACTGACCATGTAACATCTCAGCTCGTAAGTTACCCCATCATTTCGTTTTTGTCTTGCTACTAAATGTTTTATTATGTTCTCCCTGATGAGAAACAAGTGATAATTCCAGCCTATGTGGTTAGGAAGCAAGCTTCTTGCCACACAGCCACACTTGCACTGATATATATATATGAGAGATATTGGTATCCAGAAGACCCAAGGTAGCAGGTAACGCTATGTAAGTGCTATGGAAGGACCGTAGTTAAACTCTCAGTTCAATAATGATATGAGTGAGGAAATTAATACAGGTCTTGTATGAGCATGTATATGATAAATAAAATGAGACAACAAAGTCAAGGCTGTGTGGAGTTTTCAGGACATTTATGAAAAAAAGTTTGTCTTACAGCTGTTTCTGGGATATTAGGAATATCCCTTCATCAGATACGATGTGAGATGGTTAAATAGAGGGAAAAATTAGAGTTCAATATAGGAGTTATTTTGGAGAAGGAAGAAAATAAGGAGTATATAGGGAAATAAGAGAATGAATGTAGAAATAAAAATTAAAATGTATAAAGATGTTATAGTTGCAGTTCCATTATCCAGGAAAGTGGTGTGTATAAATGGTATAAATGCTTCCTGTCTATAGTATGTAAATTCCAATAGGAATTCATATTTTGTCATCACAAATGGAAAATGTGGAGACATAGATTCCATGTGCTGTTCATTCAAAGGAGTCTTGTGGTGTGAATGAAAATTTGAGAATGTAATGGTAGTATTAAGTGGATAGAGAGAGGAAAAGAGATGTGTATGTTAAAATGAAGAGAGAGGTCAATATGGAATCGTAACATATAATTGCCAACCAAGTGTGGTGTCCTATACAGGACAGTGCTACTGATGTTTATAGTTCCAGGAAGACATCTCTTCCAGCTGGCTAATGACACACATTCTGTGTCCGATTAGTACTTGTGAGGGGAAGTCATTGCTCCCATCTCTAGCATTACATGATACACACGGACTCGAGTTTCTGGATGGTTACCTGTCCTCAATGTGTGTTAATCACCAGCTAGTGATGAAAACTTATTCCACTCGCAAAATATTATATACTTTTTCCAGTGACAGATTGTATGTCATTAACCAGCTGGAAGAGATGTCTTCCTGGGCTATAACGTCAGTAACACTGTCCTGTATAGGACTGCACACTTGGTGAGCAATTATATGTTACAATTCCATATTGCTACTGTTTATACCTCACTCAGAGATTTAATATAGCTTATTTCTCCCTTCTCGAGATCAGCGACCGTCTGTTATTGGGAAAAGCATATAGTATTTTGTGAATGGAATGAGTTTTCATCACAAGCTGGTGATTCCCACTCTTCTGCGTCATTATTCTGCTGCCCGTTTAATGAGTTAAATTGTCTTTTTTCATTGTTGATTTTATGTTGATGTCTTGTTAAATTGCTGAATATTGAACTGTAAGCGTCATTTTTACGTTGTTTTCACTCTGTGAGGCGGAAAAATTGTTCTTTCAATTGTGTTTTGTGCTCCTATTGTGAGGAGAGAAATTATTTTTGAACTGTTTTCCCGTTAAGGGAAAATATATTTGTGTTACAAGATCATTTTTTGTGAAAATGGAAGACGACATAGTGTCGCGTCTTGACTTTCTTCTGTGTGATGTAGACTTCCCACTTTTGCTGGAAGAAAACAACCAAGGTAACCAGGTTAACCAAGTCAACCAAAATGTTAACAAGGAAGATAAAAAGGCAAACAGTTTTTCAGCCGCCGTTAGCGGACAATTTTGTGATGTCAAAATTTCTAAGGAACAATTGTTCAAATACAGGAATATGATAAAAAGGAACTGGTAATGAGATGAAGTTAATACCTCCAAAAGAAGTAATTCAACATGTAGCGGAAAAAACTGTTGTGTACAAAATTTATAATAGAAAAGAAAAAAGAATCATGGCAATGAAAACCGACTTAGTTGAAAAGTGCCTCGCCCCCATATGGGGAAAAATAAAATATGTTGGGAGATGGCCTCATAACGCGATGATAGAGGCACAATTTGAAAGTGCTGACGTCGTTAAAGAAATTTCGACGCAGACATTAAAAACAGAAGACATAATGCTATTACCCACATACCTCGGCTGGAGAACTTCTAAAATTGTAATAGTGGAAATTCCGGCCAGGTACGACGTTTACTGGATGGCAGCAGCACTTATTTATGATGCAGAAGAAGAGATCAATATACTCAGTATGAAGAAGAGAGAAGCTCTCAATTGGAAGGGGCAAACCCTTGAATTGCTGGTGCAAGCCTCTAACGAGACCTTAGAATCTAGATCAGACAGAATATTTTTAGAGGAGGGTCTCAGTGCAAGAGTGTTGGTGGAAGGACGGTGACCCAGATGTTTTAAATGCGGAGAGAAGGATCACGTTCACTCCAAATGTGAAAAAATAAAGAAGCTGACACAAAAGAAAGCAGAGGTCCCTCCCCAACAAGAAAAAGACCCGCAGGAGAAAGACGAAAAAAAACTAACAAGAAAAAAGATATAGCTAAACCAGGAAAAACTCAAGAGAAAGAAAAACCAGAAGTGAATATACAAGAAAACAGAAATGTACCAACAGAAGAAGAGATGGAATTTACTGTAATATTTCATAAAAGGAAAATATCCCTTGCCCCAGACTCCCCTCCCCTTACAAGAAAACGAAAAGAAACGCTGCAAAACACATAGAAAAGAATAACCCCGTCCACTTCCAAATCGAAACCCTCCCCAACCCTCCCCAAAAATACACACAAGGTGAAAAAATTGTTTCCTATAATACAAAAAATGAAGTGCTTCATGACCTCATAACAAGGAAGAAGTACACTACTTGGGAGGCTATGGAAGGCAAACCACCACATTTGTGATTGGTGAGACTCGATATAGAGCATTACAAACAGTTTAAACAAAGATACGCTGATGGCATCTTTGACGTAAGTCAATACACTGTCAAGGAGAAAATCGTTTTGGCACCAACAGCTAAACCAAAAAAAGACAAAACGAGGAGGGGACGACGAATGTCATGCAGCCCCTCCTCAAGCTTAAAAGGTAAATATTGTAACTTTTTATCATGGTGATTTAGTTAGGGTGTGTAAAAATGCATGGTCTCGGGTCGAAATGGAAGCAGACATGCCTCCTAGACGACCTCAGGTCACAAGAGTTGGATATATGTGTTGTGACTGAGTCCAAGTTGAACGGCCCACAGGCGTTCTCGCCTCTTCTGAACGACTACGAGAAATTTATTTCTTTGAGTCAAGGAAGGGGTGGGGGCATAGTGGTACTGTTCAAAAAAAGCTTGGACGTACAGGTACGTACAGTCTTTCTAGACCCAGAAGGTAGGCTGGTCGTTCTAGATGTGACACACGTAAGTAAACAGTCCTTCAGGTTGGTGGCAGTCTATGCTCCGAAAGAGGATAGACAAACGGTTTTCTTTCGAGACTTGGAGAATTTCCTAGTAACATCGAAAAACTTTAGTTTTAACAGGAGACTGCAACACTATTCTTGATGCGCGAGTGGATAGTGTAAGCTCAACTAATAGAAAGGGAAGGCGGCGAGCTGGCAGAAACGTTAGCACGCCGGCGAAATGCTTAGCGGTATTTTATCTGCTGTTATGTTCTGAGTTCAAATTCCGCCGAGGTCGACTTTGCCTTTCATCCTTTCGGGATCGATAAATTAAGTACCAGTTACGCACTGGGGTCGATGTAATCGACTTAATCCCTTTGTCTGTCCTTGTTTGTCCCCTCTATGTTTAGCCCCTTGTGGGCAATAAGGAAATAAGAAAGGGAAGCCCTGGCCTAAAAAAGGCTACTAGCGAGCTATAAACTAGTAGACTGCTACAGACTGGATGAACCACTCATTCCACAGTGGATGTGGTCTAATAACGATGGTTCACTCAGGTCTTATTTAGATAGGGTTATCATAAAAGATAGTGATAGAGATACAGTTAGTCATCCACATTTTCATTGTACCTCCTACATGGATCACAAATTTGTGACATGTGAGGTACAGCTAGCTATGTGTCATAGACAGGGACCCGGTTACAGGAAGATGAACAAGTCTATTTTGACGAGTAAAGTCTTCCATACCTGGGTTAAGGAGTTAGTTCAGAGGGCATTATGCAGAACCATCATAAACAACAGATGGTGGTGCACCCTAAAACGAGCCATTCGTTTAGAGTCTCTCAGATTTAGTAAAGAGCTAAGTTTAGAGGGGACTAGAATAGAAGGGCAGTTAACTAAGGAATTAGAGGAGGCCATAGCATCAGGCTCTGCATCCAGAGTGTTGGCAGCGAGAACGGTATTATTCCGTCACCTCCAAGCCAAACATGAAGGGTGTAGAGTCAGGGCTAAGTTACGCGCGGTGGGCAGAGAAGGTATTAACGTTGCTGGATGGGCCCGTCGTGTGGTGGAGAGTTGGAGAGGCAGAGAAGCCTCTGTACAGTTTTTAATTGACGAACAGGGGCGTGTGATCGAAGGATAGGAGGAAATTCAGAAGGCCTTTCATCAGCATTTCGTCTGATTGTTTGGGACGAGTGAGGCGTTGGAAGCCCCCAAGGGATTTCCTGGCCAACAGGCCGCATCTCTCAGCACGTGAGACGGAATGCTGTGAAGGGCCGATCACAGCTGCGGAGGTCGAAGAGGTGCTGGCCGAATGCACTCGGGACAAGTTGCCAGGACTGGATGGTTTGCTCTACGAATTCTATAGTAGTATGCCGGACTTGTTTGGGCACTTGCTGACTTGCGTGTACATGAACTGGCAACAGAATGGGAGAATTCCCAGCTCTGTGAGTCAGGGAGTGGTAACACTGGTCAGAAAAGACCCAAGCAAGGGGGATGATATTAGTAATTTCAGGCCCATAACTCTACTAAATGTAGAGTTAACGATTTTGGCCAAGCTGTTAGCAAAAAGGTTGACAGTTGTCGTGAAGAAACTTGTCGGAAAGGTGCAAACTTGTGTCATCCCTGGCAGGTTAATACAGGACAATCTTCATCTATTACGCTACACCTTAGACAGGGTGGGTAAAGTATCCGGTAAAGGTGGGGCACTGGTACATTTAGACCAAAGTAAAGCTTTCAATAGGGTTGACCATCAGTACCTGGTGACAGTCCTTGAGGCAGCTGGGCTGGGCCCAGATTTCCGCAGTTGGATCAAGGCCATTTATGGTGGTATCAAATCCACAGTTCAGTTGGACGGTTACCTATCGGAACCATTTGAGATCAAACGTTCAGTTCGTCAAGGATGCCCTCTGTCTCCGCTTCTGTATGTCCTGACTCCTGAGCTATTACTGCGAAAGTTGGGGAATTTGGGAAGCACCCATAATGAAATCAGATGTGGGAAGAGTGTCTCTGCATATGTGGATGACATCACCATCACCGTATCCAACATGACTCAGCTACCTCGTGCAGCTGAGGCAATCAGAGCGAGATCGTTGCCAGTGCCCCTGGATTGGCTCTTGTGCGGGTGGCACATAAAATACACCATTTTGAGCATGGCGGTTGCCAGTGCCGCCTGATAGGCCTTCGTGCCGGTGGCATGTAAAAGCACCCACTACACTCTCTGAGTGGTTGGCGTTAGGAAGGTCATCCAGCTGTAGAAACTTTTCCAAATGCTGTGCGTGAGAAGACCCGGCAAGCCAAGTGAGACCTAAATCTAAGGCCTCAGCCAATCCACTTATGCGTACCTTCGTTCATTGGACACTAAACTCCACTTGCAAAGACCTGTTGAGACAAGTGAAATCGAAATCGAGTTAAATTCTACGACTGGCACCCATGCCAACATCGTCTCCTTCATTGGACACGAAACTCAGCTTGCGAAGACTTATTGGGGCAAGCAAAAGCGAAATCATGATGGCACCTGTGCCCAGCATCGCCTTTCTGGCACTTGTGCCCGTGGCATTTGTAAGAACTTCCGAAAGAGAACGTTGCCAGTGCCCATGGACTGGGTCTTGTGCGGGTGGCACATAAAATACACCATTTTGAGCGTTGCCGTTGCCAGTACCACCTGACTGGCCTTCGTGCCGGTGGCACATAAAAGCACCCACTACATTCTCTGAGTGGTTGGCGTTAGGAGGGGCATCCAGCTGTAGAAACTCTGCCAATTGGAAATATGCTGTGCGTGGGAAGGCCCGGCAGGCCAAGTGAGACCTCAATCTAAGGCCTCAGCCAGTCCACTTATGCGTACCTTCCTTCATTGTACACTAAACTCCACTTGCGAAGACCTGTTGAGGCAAGTGAAATCGAAATCGATTTAAATTCGACAATTGGCAACCATGCCAACGTCGTCTCCTTCATTGGACACAAAACTCAGCTTGCGAAGACTTATTGGGGCAAACGAAAGCGAAATTGTGATGGCACCTGTGCCCAGCATCGCCTTTCTGGCACTTGTGCCCGCGGCATGTGTAAGGACTTTCGAGCGAGATCGTTGCCAGTGCCCCCGGACTGGCTCTTGTGCAGGTGGCACATAAAATACACCATTCTGAGCATGGCCGTTGCCAGTACCGCCTGACTGGCCTTCGTGCTGGTGGCAAGTAAAAGCACCCACTATACTCTCTGAGTGGTTGGCGTTAGGAAGGGCATCCAGCTGTAGAAACTCTGCCAAATCAGATTGGAGCCTGGTGTAGCCATCTAGTTTCACCAGTCCTCAGTCAAATCGTCCAACCCATGCTAGCATGGAAAGCGGACGTTAAACGACGACGATGATGATGATGATATATTACATGGGAAAATGCGAGCATGAAAAGTAATATTCTTAAGATTATAAACCTGGAAAAGTAAAGGACAAGTTATTACTTCTAGTAAAGTAAAGAATAAACTTTTTACTTAAAATATTGCAGCAAAGAATGCCAGTTCTAATATATCACTCTTTACAGTTCTCATCTTTTAAATCTATTTGTACAAAAATGTTCAGCTAATTTGTAAGCTTGTCTAATTAGTCTCTTCTTTCTGTATTTAAGGTAGTAAATTAGCCAAATTCTATTTAAATAAGTATAGTGTTATTTGTAAACTTTAATAAAATAAATTTTAATATTCAAATTTTAATTTTAGCTGCAATATTTTAAGTAAAAAGTTTCTTATTCTTTACTTTATTATAAGTAATAGCTTGTCCTATACTTTTACTGGTGTAATAACTTGTCCTGTACTTTTCCAGGTTTATAATCTTAATAATATTACTTTTCATTTTTCCATGTAATCTATGATTTTTTCAGGCATTGCTGTTATAAGATAATTAATAATATGTCAATTTAAGATTTTACCTTATAAAATACTGAAAGATAATATTTCAAATTTTCCATGTAAGTGATGATAATATTTCAATTTTTTTCATATTTAATTTAAATATATGTTGTGATTGAATTATTTGATATTACCCATCCACACCAAATTAATGGCAGGGATTTTTCCCATGTTGTTGGTTGCACCATGGCTCACCAAAAGTTACAAACAACAAGACCCAACAACCATCAGTTACCAGGCTCACCTTAAGTAACCTAATTTTGCAATATTAGGAGGTCACAGGAATTCATTCAATGAAAAAAAATTCCAATGATTCCGAGATTGGGGGTGGGGGAACCCCCACCTCATTTTTTTCCAAACCAAAATAAGGGATTTGCACCATATTAGGAGGTCAGGGTACTTGATTCCATGCAAAAAATCAATTTTTTTTCTTAGTGAAAATCATGCGAGTGTTGATATAGAAATTGACCATAATGTTATTTAGCCTCAAATCAACCCTGATACAGCAAACCTATCATCAAAGACATTCCAGCCTTCAGCAAACTGTCTTTTTAGGGATAATCTAGGACATTACATACAATGGGCATGTGATTTAAATAGGAGATACTTTGGCTGCTATTTTTAGAGTGTTGAGTGACCAGGTAGAGGCTCTTTCATTGGTTTGATTGCATGATGAAATCTTTTTACACATATATGTAATATATATATATATATATATATATATATATATATCATCGGCAGAAGTTAGAGAGTAAGTCAAAAGCTGAGAGTTTCATGTATTGGCACTTATCAAACACAAATTTATCCATTGTCCCTCCGTAACCTCTGATGAAATAACTTCTAAAATACAAAATTTTGTCAAAAACGTTCTATGTGACACATTCTACCAGTGTCGGAAGTTTGAAAGTGTTTAGTTAAAAAAAATTAGTTAAATAATCTGTACATCAAAGTCAACCTTGGCGAAATTTGAACTCAAAACATAAAGATAGACGAAATACCACGAAGCATTTCGCCTGGCATGCTAACAGTTCTGCCAGCTTGCCACCTTAGAATGCAAACATTCATTTTGGAAACATATTCTTTATTCTTATTGCTTAAGCCTTACTTCTTACTTCCTTACTTACTGACATTAAATTTTGTAACATTTTGAATCGTAACTGTTTTTCTACTAATTTTTGTTCAATGTAACTAATGATTCTGAATTCCTCATGCATTTTTCTATCATTTAAGCCTAAGAAAAGTATACTTTTAATTTAAAATTAAAAAATTTATATGTTAATTGAAGATGAATATCTGCCTTACTACCCACTTGAGGTCTGACATGTAACTTTTTTTCTATTGAACCAAATCTCAAACTATTTATCCAAAGTGTAACTGAGGAGGTGTCCTCTTTCAAACTGTTAACAGTTTGCAATATAGTTGAGAACTGAATTAGTGGTAAAACTTGGAAACTGCTGCGATTGACGAAATGGTGGACTTAAGAATATATTTAACCACTACCATGGTTGGATGAGATATATATATATATATATATATATATATATATATATATATAAAATTTATAAAGAATATTCAAAAGGAATATTTTATTGAACTTATATTAAATGCTCAATTACAATGAGCAAATAAATATATATATACTTTTATATTATCAATAAAATTATTAACAATATTCTCAGGAAATCAATATTTGAATTTCTGAAAGATATATGTTTTATATGACACAATAATCATTTTGAATTATAATTAAATTAAAATTAAAGATATACAAAATATAAATGTATATAAAATATAAATGTATATAAAAATATATGCGTACATAAATGTATATAAAAATATATGCGTAAGTGAGTATAAATATAATTCGATTAAAATATTATGAAAGTCTAAAATGCATCTTACGATCGTTTCACGGATATTATTGCCTTTATAATGTAATCTACTATAGACAAGCATATTGGCAATAATTCCACTCTTCAGAGACGTATGAAGTTATTATTATATATGTGAAAACGAATGGTATACATAATAAAATATGCTATAGGATGATATTAATTAAAATATTAAAAAATATTAAGAATATTAAAAATATATATTGTCCTTTGAGAATTTGTAAATCCAATCCCTCATATAATTTGGAAAATTCATATTTTTCCTTTGTAGATATTTTATATGATATATAGTTTTTGATGTTGGTATATTTTTCAGAATATTTGAGAATCACAGTACACTATTATAGTAGAGTCCATCTTGTTAGATTTATTGTGTTATTTCACAATAATTAAATATATAATATAATATTGGTAAATCCTATGAATCACATCCAATATTTAAATGTTCCATCCACTGCATATATTTCTAATTTTTTATTATCCACAAGGGGCGACATAGAGGGGACGATACAACCTGATTTGGGGTCAGATGAAACGGATGAATTTACAGAAACATGCATTTAAAAATTTTGGACAATGAAATCAGAATAAAATCGAATGATGAGACAGACCGGAAGACATTACGGATGGAGTGGTAAGGCGGGTTTAGCGCGGACCCCACGTGCCCCGCCTCGCCACTGATAACTGAGATGAGTCCTTCGTCTCATTCATGTGGTTACATTCATTCGCAACTTTCGTACTACACTCTTCCATCGACTCTCAAACATTTTCGTAGTCAGGCATTTCCTCTCTAGCTCTACTTTTCTTTTGAGGTGGAAGGTGAAATAATTCACCAGTGCAGAGCTAGATATGAAAATGCCTGACTTTATACCTTTCATCCTCGTTTTCCAAATAACCTGTCTCGCAATTGCTACCACAGTGAGAAAACAAATCTTACCTTCTTTCGAGAGGAAATCCGGCGGGTCAATTTTTACAATTGATTCAGTCGATAGCTGTACTCTTCTAGTACCTGACAACAGTTGTTCAGCACATACCCACACCTCCGAACATTGTACAATAGCGTGCGGGACGGTTTCCCTGTCCCGCCCGCATCTTGGACAAGTCGGAGGGACGGCGCAACCATGTCTTGCGAGTTTGTCCCAAACAGGTAAGGCTCCTCGATAACATTGCCATGCCAGAGACTTCTGAAAATTATCCAGGGTCTTCATCCCGAATGTACGTCGGAATAGACTGGCCAGCTGATTATCGTCGAGACCTAGGGTTTCCCCTAAGGGGTCATCACATTTCGCCTCTACAAGCCCTCTATAGAAGAATGCTGTGGAACCCCCACCACAGGCATTGCACAAGCGACGGAATAGCAGGAGTGCTTTGCGACACTCCGTATATCATGTACCCAACTTCAATCTTTGATTCAACCAGGTTTTCAATCCACCGAAACTAGTGAACTTGGGAAACATCTGTTTCACCAGCGGAGACCACACCCATTCACCATCCAGGTAGAGCGAAAGATGCCTCAACCTCAGCGCATGTTTGTGCATCAACGGCTAAGGCATCCCAAGTCCACCCTTTAACGGTTGTTGGCAGCAAATAGAGCGTTTCACAAACGGTCTCCAGCTCTTCCACAAAAAGCAGAAGAGCTGTCTTTCCAGCTTGATTAACCACGAATCGGGGCAAGGAACGACGGTTAGGCGGTAGGTGATGACCGATGCGATGAACACATTGGCTACCTCCGCCCTCCCTTTCAGGGATAGCCACCGCCAAGACCAGGTCTTGACTATGTGGGTCACTCTGCTCGATACCTCGACCCAGTTCTTCTCTATTTGGAGGTCTGGTCCAAACCAAACTCCTAGCAACTTAATCGGGCCCTCCGTCCAACGTCCCACGACGCTATCAGGAGGCATCGACTTGCCTCTCCAGGTGCCGAGCTGCAAGCCGACCGACTTTTTACGATTAACTTTTGCTTTTGCCACCGTCTCGTAAACCTCTATCGCCTTGCCTACTAACCGTAGGTGGTCCATTTCGGTTACGATGATAGTGATGTCATCCACGTAAGCAGAAACCGATTTTCCACAACCTGGCTGTCTGGGGATGCCGCTCAATTTTCGCAGCAATGGCTCAAGGGCCATCACATACAAAATCGAGGATAGCGGATACCCTTGACGAACTGAGCGTTTGATGTTGAATGGCTTCTTATCGAAGCCATTCACCCGAACTACCGAGTTGATGTTGTCGTAAATCTTGATGATCCACCTGAGAAAACCAAGACCCAGACCGAACTGCGCCAGAACGGACTCCAGGTAGCGATGGTCAACCCTATCGAACGCTTTTGATTGGTCTAAATGGACCAATGCCCCACCCTTGCCAGCATCATTATTAAACCCTTCTAAAGTGTATCATGTAAGATGGAGATTATCCTGGATGGTTCTGCCGGGAACGGCACATGTCTGTGCCTCCCCGATCAGACCGTCTGCGACATGCGCCAATCTTTTCGATAACACTTTGGCCAAAATCTTCAACTCTGCGTTTAGCAGAGTGATGGGCCGAAAATTATCAATGGAATCCCTCTTGTTCGGGTCCTTTCTGACAAGAGTCACCACTCCCCAGCGCACAGATCTGGGAATAAACCCATTCTGTTGCCAGTTCGCATAGACATTTGCCAGTAGGTGCCCGAACAAGTCTGGCATACTTTTATACAACTCGTAGGGTAAACCATCCAGTCCGCTGCAGTCCGCCATCGCCTCAATTACTTCCTCTGGTGTGATCGGCCCTTCACAGCTCTCCACGTCCCGCCCCGACAGACACGGCAGCCTGGCGAGGAAGTCCGTTAGGTCCCTCCTGCTATCCGGCCAGCCGCCCCCATCAAAAAGCTGGACAAAGTGCTCCTGAAAGGTCTCACACATCTCCTCGGGTTCGTTTATCAACTTACCTTGTTGGTTCGTCAAAGATCCAATTGTAGCATCATTGCCCCGTTGGGCTTCCACCGCTCGGGCCCATCCTACGGCCTTGGTTCCCTCACAACCCATAGCACGAATTCTAGCCCTGACAATGCAACCCATGTGTTTGGCTTCAAGGTGCTGGTTTAATGCCAGTCTCTTGACCTTCACCTGAGTCGCAGAGCCAGTTCTCATTGCTTCCTCTAATTCCTTAACTAAAACTGTTTCTCTCCTACGCTCTCTAACCACTGAACTTATGCTATATCCAACAGACTCAAATTTAATGGCTCGTTTGAGGGCATACCACCATTTATTATTAATAATGACTCCGGTTAATGCCCTCTGAATTAACAAACTAATCCGATCTCTGTACTCCTTAATCGCCAAAAGGGACGTATTAAGTTTCCAGTAGCCGGAGCCTCTAGTATATCGCTTATCTATGTCGAGCCTACAAGTGATCATTTTATGATCACTGTAGCTGACTGGGTAAAACTGTGGACACTTAGCTATATTTCTATCTACTTTTCTAATTAACACTCTATGTATGACCTGGAAGATCCGTCGCTACTTGACCAAGTCCACATTGGAGCGTTCGGAAATTCCAACCTATAAGGGTCTGCCAGCTCAAAGCGGCTTAGCAGATCCAGGAAGCAAGAATTACCTTTTCTAGTAGTATTTTAGCCAACGTAATCTACACGTGCCTCGCAAATTGTGTTGAAGTCTCCTAGCACAACTAGAGAATGTGATGTACTGAGAAACTTCTCTAGATCCCCCAAAAAATCACTTTGCCCTGATGGGTGGGGTGCATAAATTGCAACCAGTCTAAAAACTTTACCATGGCTGAGCGTCAAGTCCATGACGACCAGCCTACCTTCTGGATCTGAAAATATTAACTTTTTCTCAGAAACCCGGTTTCTTTTTAATAGGACCAACACCCCACTCCCCCTAGAAGGACAGCCTGGAGAGAAAAAACTCTCGTAGCCATTCAACAAGGGGAGCAGATCTCTTGGCCCTCTCGACCGGGTCTCTGTAGCAACAACATCCAAATCGCGCAACCTGATGTCATTAAGGAAGCGACCTTGCTTCCAGCCTGGCAACATGCTACGCACATTTAAACAACCTACATGAATTGACTCCATTACTTACCTCGTATCAGTGGTTTGGCGATTCTTTTTCTTTTTCCTTCACTTTTTCTCAGGGTCTTCCTGTATTTGGACGTAGGCCCTCGTAAATGTATGGAGAAAATCCATCCAAGAATTCGGACTTAATCCATCCGTAATCCTTCCAGCCTATCTTATAAATGAAAAAGTCTTTCGATGTCGTTTTTCTACTCGTTTGGTAGACGCAATAGCTGCCAAACAGTCCACAAGTCTATTATTAGAGGCCTTGATAGCCATATATGTATTTTCGTTTTCTTTTTGATTTAGTTTGGTGGAGGCGGTCTGTGTTTTTTTCCTTTTTTTTAAGTACAGACGACCACCCCTCCTCTTTCTCTTCACTCTCTTCTGTCGACCCTAGTGTTGTCTCTGGTCGACCCTAGTGTTGTCTCTGGTTCGACCTTGGTGTTGTCACTGGTTCTTGTGCTGTTACAGGTGCCTCCTCCCTTGTTTCATCCACCACTTCGTCTTCTTGCTCTTTGGTCTTACATTCCGCCCTGATATGGCCTTTTAGACCGCAGTTGAAGCACCTAGGCTTCCTTCCTTTGACAAAAACTATTAATTTATCTCTTCCACCTAAATTAATAGTTTCTCCGATCTCTTCTAACGTAGCTGCTTCCGCTTGAATTATCAAGCATTGACCTTTCCAACGTTCTTCCTTTTCCACCGAGGCCTGGAGTATTGTTATTTTTACCTCCAGGCCCTTCGTGATTCCTGCAACCAAACAAGCTGCATCCACTTCCGGTGGGATATTGTTAACTTTTATTTTTGACGTTCTTCTTCCCATATATACAAGAAGAAGAACCACCTCCTGTTCTGAGTGTTCCGAAGAGTATTTTCTCGCTGCCTCTTCCGACCTGAACCTTACCTCTATTGTTCCAAATCTCTTTGCTTGGTTGATATAGGTAATTTCAGGCCATATTTTTTAAAGACATTTCTCTATTATTTTTTCTTCCATTTTAAAAATCCTTTTTTTTTTCCGTGCTGTATGTTTTATAAATTATCCTTTTTTTCCCTACTGATTCAGTTTCATCTACTATCCATGTTTATTTCTATGCTCTTTCTTCCTGCTACCTCTGCAAACTTTTTTGGTGATACCACCGTTGAACCTGCCGGTGAAATTTCATCACCGAAAATGCTTGTAAATGCTTCACCCACAGGTGGGAATTCACTTGGTGAATTCAAAAGGTTTTCCATTTTTTTCCTCCAAGTTGGCTTAAAAGCCACAATAATAATAGCAATAATTCCCCCGCAGGGGGGAATTCCAACAAGTTGCTTTTCAAAAAAGCAAATAACAGTTTTTTCCAACAATGAACACAAATCACAAAAACAAATTACATATTTTGAAAATCAAAACTTACTAATAACAGAGAATAATCAGAAAAACACGCCCAACCATCCACTGCAAATATTTCATTATTAAAAAATTTGGTTAGAATTGAGATAATTATATATAGAAGGTTTTTTTATTTGTCAGAAGATTCTATTTCAAATTCAATTTTAATTTGATATGAATATTATTATCACTTATAAAAGTAATATAATAGAATCTAGGTTCAAATTCTTAAGTGTTTAGATTTAACATATTTATTTTTAATTTTAATTTAATATACTTATGAAAGTATTGTAGATTACTAGTATTTGAGTTTGTAAGAACGACCATGCGAACCCAAAAGGAGAAATGGTGACGAATGGAAAAACAGGGCTCCTTTTATTAAATGCGTCACACGGTCGAACACAAAATTATATCGAATGACATATTTATGTTATACTTCGATAACATAGTGAATTCGTAAATGGCCAGTAAGGAAGACGATAGAACACAACCGATAGAGATGAATAACAGAAATATTTATTGTGACATTAAAATGTATGTCTGTGTGTGAGTGTGAATGCGACATAATGAAAACATAATAAAAGACAGGCCGTCGTATAAAGAAAAGAGTGTGTGTAAGTGATACATGTATGTGTATGCGTGATATACAGCAGATATAAAAAGAGTCAGTAACTCATATACGAATTTGCCAGTTCTTAGAGTACACAATAGGAACAGTCTGTATGTAAGAAGTTGAAGCGTGTGGGGCAGGGCGATCACTCGTTGTGATGTTAGGGCTTCCATGCCAAGCCGGGTTCTTGTATACAGTTGTTCGTCGCAGGCTAGGTTCTTGTCTGTTGTCTATCGTGGCGAAGGTGAATCGCACAAACAGAGTTAGAAGTCCTGCGGTAGTTTGGTTAACTGGTGTACGTATAGAAAGTCATGATGACGATGTTGGCGACGTCGGTGGCGAATCTTGTAGTTCGTAGTGTCGTGTTGACTGGCGGCGATGCTGGTAGTAGTCGTAGAGACGTGTTGCTGCTGCTCTGTGTGGTACACGGAACAGGTCTCTAAGAGATCTGAACCGAGACGATTAGGCGGGTATAATTTAGGCTATTTATAACAAAATAGGGGCTCCAGGAATGCATTAGAAAAACGCTATCACGTGACCTTATTAGGGGCTGTGATTGGTCAGTTTGCGTTCTGGCGGGAACGGTACGAAGCAGTTGCCGCTTCAAATAATAATCAGTCAGGTGATGACAGGGAAAGAGATGTTTTCTACTACGCCCGAACTTGAATATATTTATAACAGCGAGAGAAGATGGCTTCTTTGTATATAATGGCGATCGAGGTGTTAGTTTCACTACAAGTTCAATTATTAAGTGTCTAGATTTAACACGTATATATATCTAACATTTATATATATACATATATATACGTATATATATATATATATACATATACACACATGCACACACATATACACATATATACATATATACATACTTTTTTTTACATATCAATACAAATGCTTATACAAATACAAACGTGTTTTTTCTATTCTACCTTGTTTTTGGATCTATTATAATATTTAAAGGTTTTGTAGTACCTATGTTTACATGATGATATCGTGTCTGACTTGCTATTTATTAAATTATTAAATTATATAGTAATATATGCAGTGATTCTAATGTGCATAAACGGCAATTATTTGATTTATGTGTATATGGTATGGCAGAATCTATTATTGACCAGTCCAATTTATAATTAATTTAGTTTTTTTTGAGTTTCTGTATATATGTGGCTAATGAAGTTGTATTATTATTTATATTTGGTTTAAATGAATGTATATGCGCCAGATATCTTTGTTTAAAATTAATAAAACCCCTATGTATACCATTTTATATGAATTATTAATTACTGTGACTATGCATTTATATACTATATTAAGTCTTTTACAATGGCCTTGTAAAGGTCATATTTTTTTATTTTTACATGAGCAATTTTTATTGTTTTTATATTTTTGTTGTGGTGAATAATAATAATAATAATAATTATTATTATTATTATTATTATTTGTGGTGTATAAAGTATTTTTATATACATTTATATTTTAGGACCTTGAAACAGGTTGAGGAGAAAACAACTGCTAATGATTGAGAATTGGAATGTTATGTTATGACTAGATATAGAAAATATCTCCTCTATTAGGTTTTGTGGCTCTGGTACTGTAGATTTGGATGGTGGGTGGAAATTTCATTATTCAGTTGTGGTACCAGCTATGTTTGTGCTGGCAAGAGTGGGGATACCCACAAGAAACTCAGCTTTAGATTGTGTTATGGAGTGGAGCCTACTAAGTGGTAGGATTTTCCTCCTGAAGTTTAAGTTGAAGGAAGGACTACTGTGTCTATTGCAAATATATGCCCCAAACTGTGAAGCCAGATATAAATCCTTCTTTGATGAGGCCACTGCAGCTTTAGTTGTAGTTAAGACTGAATCATGTCCTACAAGGCAACTACAATGTACACATTGGAACTGATCACTGGATTTGGAAAGGAGTGATAGGCAGGAATGGTGACCCTGAACTCAATGCAAATAGAGAGGCCTTACTAGACTTCTGTGCTGGAAATGAACTCTCTATAATGAACACATTCTTCCAACACAGAGATATCTATAAGTATATTGGTATAGGAATACTTTGGAACAAAGGAAGAGGCTTACAAAGCTTTGCCTGGAAACAAGTCTTTCATTTTGCACATGCCACATCTTTTTGCACCTCAGTACAAAAAGATGCAGAAAAGACAATAAAAACGTCCAAAACTGAATCATAGGTAGACTTTAGGTTAAGTTGGACCCTGGCAGACTGAAATCCACTGATTTCATAACAAAAATCCCTCATCCACACCTGACATTAAGAACTTAGCTGGGGTTCTCTCTACAAAGGAGAGCTTCTTTTGGAAACAGAGAGAATATTCTGCTGATCTACAAAATCCAGTTCATGTTTCATTGCTGTGTAGCATGGTTGTTCACACACAGGCATCATACAGTCTGCCTTTCACTCCGAGAGAGAGGCCTTTTGGTACCAACAGAAGTAGGAGCTCTCTGAAGTTTACCAAGCCTAATCTTTTTCTTGCAGCTATGTTCTTGGAGTATCCACCCCCACTACTGACTTGCTCACTTAAGTAACTGAAGCTATCAACTACTTCAAGTTTTCCTCGCTGGCATTTGATAGAGTCTATTTTCTGTACATTTTTAGTGTTAATTGTATCTATGCACTATCCACACACAAAAATTATTTTCTCTATTAACCTTCCTCTGATATTGCTGCATTTCTTATGTGTCCATAGCTTACACTGCGTACATCTTATGGAGTTACTATCTATGCCTTTTCTACAGATTGAGCAGGGCCATCTACCTGAAGGGATTTGTGATTTGTCTGCTCTCCTATTTACTAAAACTTTGGTTTTACTAGGTTAACTCTAAAGCGCTTCAATTTTAGACCTTGCTTCCAAGTCTGAAATTTCTTCTCTAGTTCTGATAGTGATTCAGCTATAAGAACAATATCATCAGCATAGAGGAGATCCCAAGAGCAGCCTGTCTTAAATTCCTCTGTTATTGCCAGGAAGACTATGATGAACAAGAGGGGGATGAGGACTGATCCTTGGTAAAACACTACTTGTACCCTAAATTCATCACTATACTCATTGTTAGCCTTCACCTTACTGCCAGCACCCCTGTACATGGCTTGTAAAGCTCTCACCAACCACTCATCTATCCCTAGTTTCTGCTTTGATCACCAGATAATGGAGCAAGAGACTCTGTCAAAGGCTTTCTCCGTGTTGACAAAAACCAGGTACAGGGCTTTATTTTTGGGCAGATATTTCTCTTGCAGTTGCTTAACCAGGAATATAGCATTAGTCATGCTCCTGCCTGGCACAAATCTGAACTGCATTTTATCTACACCAACTCTCTTCCTATATATATATGTGTGTGTGTGTGTGTGTGTACATATATACATATATAGTTGAAATTTATAGAAAAACAAAAGGCAAAGACAGGTGTATAAACAACACAGGGTGCGGTGAATAAATTGTCGTCTAAATTACACGAAAATGAAAATAACACTGACATCTCATTTTAACAGATATTTTTACCAAAATTACATAAAAATATCTTGAAATACTAATGAGTAAATTTATTCAAAATCGCCATTTGCTTCAACTCGGGCCTCCAGACAACTTCAGAATCTCCTGCAACTCTTCTGGACTGTCTCCCTGTCTAAGTTGGTGGATGCTGCCATAATCCTTGCCTTCAGTTCATCTTTGGTGTTACAAGGAGTTTTGTTAGTCTCTCACTCAACTGCTACCCACACATAGCAACGAAGGGGGTTGCAGTTTGGGGAGTTAGGTGGCCAGATGTTAGGGGTGATGTGGTCGCAGAAGTTGTCTGACAGCCATGACTGGGTTCTCCTGCTTGTGTGGCAAGGTGCAGAGTCCTCTTGCCAAACATAGGGTCTTCCAGCAGCCACTGTCTTGACCCAGGGCAGCACTACCTCCTCCAGGTACTTGATGTAGGCCTCCGTGTTGAGTGTGAGGCTGTGTGGGAAGATGAATGGAAATATAACGTCGCCATCACTAGTGATCACTCCAAACACCATGATGTTGACTGGATGCTTGATCTATATCACTCGCAGTACATGTTTTGGGGACATGGCAAGGCTACTATTGTTCTACATGTTCACCATCTGATCCTGACAGAAATTTTTCTCCTCTGAGAAAAACCAAAGCATTTTTGGTTGGAGGGGATGCTTGAGTTAGTTCAAAAGCTTCATAGTGTGGTCTTTCCTCTTGTCCTTGATGGCTTGGAATAAAAATGGGTCCTTTCTCATCTTGTATGAGGAATAATGAATGTCTTCATGCACCACCTGCCTGATAAGAAATTCAGACACTCCCATGTCCCTAGCAATGGACCTGATTGACGTGGAGGGATTGTTGTCAATCACGGTCTGGATCTCATGAACAAATTCAAGAGTTCTTTTCTTCATTATTTACATTATTTACATTTGACGGATATTTGTCCTTATCTTGTTTGTTGTTAACACAACATTTCGGCTGATATACCCACCAGCCTTCATCAGGTGTCTTGGGGTAATTTTGAATCTGGGTTCTCATTCCTAAGGTATTTTTAGATGTTGTTGTTATATTTATTATTATTATTATTGTTATTATTATTCAGGTCACTGCCTGGAATCGAACACAGAATCTTGGGGTTAGTAGCCCACACTCTTAACCACTATGCCATATGCCCACGGGCAATTACGGAGTAAATTTTAGTATCTAATATTTTGCTATCATTCCTTAATACTGGTTCCCATATGCTATTCATATCTGCACTCGGTCTGCTTAGGAGGTTGTTGTGTCCTAGCATATGTGCTGCTTCTTTTAGTTTTCGCATTTTCCAGTGGTGTTCTCTGTCTATTGTTTTAACTTCATACCACAGGGGGAGGTGATCTCCATTTTTCCATACATGATCAGCTATACCCAATTTATCAATATCTCCTCGTGTCATAGCTTTGCAATGTTCCTCTACCCTTATTTTGAGGGGCCAGCATGTTTCGCCTTTGTATAACCTACCACAGCTGCATGGGATGGAGTACACGCAGTTTTTGGTCATATTCTCTTCTATTGGTGGTTTTACTCAAAGGAGATATTTGCGAAGTGTTGTATTACTCTTGAATACTGTCCTGATGTCATATGGGCTGCATATCTTTTGTAACTTTTTGGAGAGGCCTTTCACATAGGGTAGACAGACTGTGGACAGTTTATTGATTTCATCCTTTTTTTTCTTCATAATTGGAGTAGATAGTATGTTTTTGGGGTAGTTGTTGCTTAATAGATTGTTACTGAGCTTGATCATTTCTTCATGGTGGGTATCACCACAAAGAAATGATGACATGAGGAGATATTGATAAATTGAGTATAGCTGATCATGTATGGAAAAATGGAGACCACCTCCCCTGTGGGATGAAGTTAAAATAATAGACAGAGACTACCACTTGAAAATACGAAAACTAAAAGAAGCAACACATATGCTAGGACAACAACCTCTTAAGCAGACTGAGTGCAGATATGGGAATAGCATATGGGAACAGGTATTAAGGAAGGATAGGAAAATATTAGATTTATAAGCGCTAAAATCCACTTCATAATTGCCTGTGGGCATATGGCATAGTGGTTAAGAGCACAGGTTACTAACCCCAAGATTCCGAGTTCGATTCCAGGCAGTGATCTGAATAACAATAATGATAGTAATAATAATAACAATAACAACAACAACATTCCCCAAGACACCTGATGAAGCCGAAACGTTGTGTTAACAACAAATAAGATGAGGACAAATGTAAGTAATGTAAATAATGTACATAATTCCTCATTTCTTAAATATAGAAAAGTTCTTTTCTTATCAGAACGATCAGAGTGAGTTTTCTGAGCTGCCGTACCTTTGTAATCACCATTAGGCTCATCCAACTCTTTCCAGCATGTCATTTCCAAATTTCCGGTAGACTGAACTACATCATGATGCTGTTTCTCTCACAGACAGCACCCAACTGACCCTACTATACTGTGTAGTCAACAAAATCAAGAACAAACAATGTGCATGTGTGAAATCAAAAATATAAAATGGCAACAATTTACTCATCACACCCTGTGTGTGTGTATATATATATATATATATATATATATTTCATATAGAATTAAGGATAAAATCACTAATGATTCTATGAAGTGGCCAGCATGAAATACAAACCTTATAGGTAACATTTTATACTAATTTATAATTATATAAATAATTATATTAAAGGGTGCAGATTAACCACACCATCATGCTAGAAATAAATGCCAAATGGCTCTAAAACCACTTCAATACTCCATTTGCACAGAGTATTACCACTTCAATACTCCATGCTAATGGAGTGTTGAAGTGGTTTTAGAGCCATTTGGCATTTATTTCTAGCATGATAGTGTGGTTAATCTGCACCCTTTAATATAATTATTTATATAATTATAAATTAGTATATATATATATGTGTATGTGTGTGTGTATGTATCTGTGTGTATGTGTACATGTATATATATATATATATATATATATATATATATATATGTAGATTTATTAGATTAACTAGAAAAGCACTCAGAGAGCGCAGACCTCCGCCAAGCAGCTCATTTCCGCCCATGTACATGCATGCTGAAAATCGCCCAATTTCCCAAACCAACACTGGCAAAAACATAACCTCCTTGGTGGGGAACACAGCCATATGATTTTTTTAAAAATCCTTTAAAAACAAGAATCTAAGCCTTGGGTGAATTTTAAAGATGGGCAATGTTGATGGAATATTTTCCACATCATACAGATGATATGGATCTCACAGTGGCGGCGGAGGGAGCAAAGCATGAGCTTTTTGAGTCAATCCCACTAGTCAAGGCTTCTCATGTCATCCTCCGCAGACCTCCACCAAGCAACTCATTTTAAGATAGATACCCGAGTAAAATTACTAATAGAGACACGAAAATAAGCTTCGGAAACAACAACGCCACCATAGATTACATGGAAACGATGAACGTGTTTTCAAGGGAGATAATCAAAGAATGTAACATTGTAATACTTCATGTAAAGTAAACATAACAAATGAAAAATCCTTCAAGAATCCATAAAAATTCCTGGATCACTACCAAAATTTCATCATCTGTTCCTTGTGTTATTACCAACTTTTCCTGCAAGTTTCATCAAATACCGTTCACAACTTTTTAAGTTATTTTGCACAAAGACGGACAGACGGACAAACCAACACCGATGAAAACATAACCTGCTTCCTTGGTGGAGGTAATGAGGGAGAGATGGAAGATACAAAAATTTTTTATTAATCACTACAATTGTTTTGACCCATCTCGCATTGATCCCCCATGGGTGGGATACTTAACAATTGGTTTAGTTAGTCAGTGTAGATGTGTCTCTTCAGGTGATAATTAGATACCTGTAAGGTCATACGCTGTTTATTTTGATATGAGATCACCATGTCATGCACATGTGGTTGTGATGCATGTGCCTGGTGTGCCCTTATCAAATGGGTAGCCATAATGGGTATATTGGGCTTCATATATTTGTACCCCAGTGTCACTTTGATGGCATGCACTGCTCTCTCACTCAATAATAATAATAATAATAATGTGCTGAGTGTGTCCTGGCAAGTGATTGCATCAAACATGCAGATTAAAAGTAAACAACAGTGATGATGATGATGCTGATAATAATAGGGATAATAAGGATAATAATAACAATCCTTTCTACTATAGGCACACGACCTGGATTTTGTGGGGATGGGGATAGTCAATCATATTGACCTCAGTACTCAACTGGTACTTAATTTATCTACCTTGAAAGGATGAAAGGCAAATTTGAACTCAGAACATAGTGACGGGTGAAATACTACTAAGCATTTCACCCGACATGCTAACGATTCTGTCAGCTTGCTGAATAATAATAATCATCATCATCATCGTTTAACGTCCGCCTTCCATGCTAGCATGGGTTGGACGATTTGACTGAGGACTGGTGAAACCGGATGGCAACACCAGGCTCCAATCTAATTTGGCAGAGTTTCTACAGCTGGATGCCCTTCCTAACGTCAACCACTCAGAAAGTGTAGTGGGTGCTTTTACGTGTCACCCGCACAAAAACGGCCACGCTCAAAATGGTGTCTTTTATTTGCCACCCGCACAAGAGCCAGTCCAGGGGCACTGGCAACGATCTCGCTCGGAAACCCTACAAAGGCCAGTTAGGCGGTATATATATATATAAATATATGTCTGTACGTATTGTCGTCGTCGTTTAACGTCCGCTTTCCATGCTAGCATGGGTTGGACGATTTGACTGAGGACTGGTGAAACCAGATGGGTACACCAGGCTCCAATCTGATTTGACAGTGTTTTTACAGCTGGATGCCCTTCCTAAAGCCAACCACTCAGAGAGTGTAGTGGGTGCTTTTACGTGTCACCCGCACGAAGGCCAGCCAGGCGGTACTGGCAAAGGCCACGCTCATTGCGCTCGAGAAACCTCATGTGTCACCTGCACAAGAGCCAGCCCAGGGGCACCAGCAACGATCCCGCTCGAAAAATCCCAGAACCCCACACAAGAGCCAGTTCAGCGGCACCGGCAACGATCTCGCTCGAAGAAATTTCATGTGTCACCAGCACAAGAGCCAGTCCAGGGGCACTGGCAACGATCTCGCTCGAAAAACCTCATGTGTCAGCCGCACAAGAGACAGCCCAGGGGCACCGGCAACGATCCTGCTCGGAAGATTTCATGTGTCGCCCGCACATGAGCCAATCCAGGGGCACTGGCAACGATCCTGCGCGAAAGACTTCATGTGTCGCCCGCACATGAGCCAGTCCAGGGGCACTGGCAACGATCCCGTCTCGCTCAAGGCATTTCATGTGTCACCCGCACAAGAGCCAGCCCAGGGGCACCGGCAATGATCCCGCCCAAAAGATTCCACGTGTCGCCCGCACACGAGCCAGCCCAGGGGCACCGGCAACGATCTCGCTCGAAAAACCTCATGTGTCGCCCGCACAAGAGCCGGCCCAGGGGCTCCGGCAACGATCTCGCTCAAAGGATTTCATGCGTCGCCCACACACGAGCCAGTCCAGGGGCACTGGCAAAGATCCCGCTCAAAACATTTCATGTGTCACCCGCACAAGAGCCAATCCAGGGTCACTGGCAACGATCTCGCTCGAAGGATTTCGTGTGTTGCCCGCACATGAGCCAGTCCAGGGGCACCGGCAACGATCCTGCTCGAAAAACCTCATGTGTCACCCCCACAAGAGCCGGCCCAGGGGCGTCGCCCGCACATGAGCCAGTCCAGGGGCACTGGCAACGATCCCGCTCGAAAGATTCATGTGTCGCCCGCACATGAGCCAGTCCAGAGGCACTGGCAAACGATCCCGCTCGAAACATTTCATGTGTCACCCGCACAAGAGCCAGTCCAGAGGCACTGGCAACGGACTCGCTCGAAAGATATCATGTGTCGCCCGCACATGAGCCAGTCCAGGGGCACTGGCAACGATCCCGCTCGAAACATTTCATGTGTCACCCACACAAGAGCCAGTCCAGAGGCACTGGCAACGGACTCGCTCGAAAGATATCATGTGTCGCCCGCACATGAGCCAGTCCAGGGGCACTGGCAAACGATCCCGCTCGAAACATTTCATGTGTCACCCGCACAAGAGCCAGTCCAGAGGCACTGGCAATGGACTCGCTCGAAAGATATCATGTGTCGCGCGCACATGAGCCAGTCTAGGGGCACTGGCAACGATCCCGCTCGAAAGATTTCATGTGTCACCCGCACAAGAGCTAGTCCAGGGCCAGTGGCAACGATCTCGCACGAAAGATATCATGTGTCGCCCGCACATGAGCCAGTCCAGGGGCACTGGCAACGATCCCGGTCGAAAGATTTCATGTGTCGACCGCAAATGAGCCAGTCCAGGGGCACTGGCAACGACCCTGCTTGAAAAAATTTCATGTGTCACCTGCACAAGAGCCAGTCCAGGGGCACTGGCAACGGTCTCGCTCGAAAGATATCACGTGTCGCCCGCACATGAGCCAGTCCAGGGGCACTGGCAACGATCCCGCTCGAAGCATTTCATGTGTCACCCGCACAAGAGCTAGTCCAGGGGCACTGGCAACGGTCTCGCTCGAAAGATATCACGTGTCGCCCGCACATGAGCCGGCCCAGGAGCATCAGCAACGATCTCGCTCGAAAGATTTCATGTGTCGCCCGCACATGAGCCAGTCCAGGGGCACTGGCATCGATCCTGCTTAAAAGATTTCATGTGTCTCCCGCACATGAGCCAGTCTATGGGCACTGGCAACGATCCCGCTCGAAACATTTCATGTGTCACCCGCACAAGAGCCAGTCCAGGGGCACTGGCAACGGTCTCGCTCGAAAGATTTCATGTGTCACCCGCACAAGGGCCAGTCCAGGGGCACTGGCAACGATGTCGCTCGAAAGATATAATGTGTCGCCCGCACATGAGTCAGTCCAGGGGACACTGGCAACGATCCCGCTCGAAAGAATCCATGTGTCGCCCGCACATGAGCCAGTCCAGGGGCACTGGCAACGATCCCGCTCGAAAGAATTCATGTGTCGCCCGCACAAGGGCCAGTCCAGGGTCACTGGCAAACGATCCTGCTTGAAAGATTTCATGTGTCTCCCGCACATGAGCCAGTCCAGGGGCACCGGCAACGATCCTGCTCGGAAAACCTCATGTGTCACCCACACAAGGGCCAGTTCAGGGACACTGGCAACGATGTCGCTCGAAAGAATTCATGTGTCGCCCGCACAAGAGCCGGCCCAGGGGCGTCGCCCGCACATGAGCCAGTCCAGGGGCACTGGCAACGATCCCGCTCGAAACATTTCATGTGTCACCCACACAAGGGCCAGTTCAGGGACACTGGCAACGATGTCGCTCGAAAGAATTCATGTGTCGCCCGCACATGAGCCAGTCCAGGGGCACTGGCAACGATCCCACTCGAAACATTTCATGTGTGACCCACACAACGGCCAGTTCAGGGGCACTGGCAACGATGTCGCTCGAAAGAATTCATGTGTCGCACGCACATTAGCCAGTCCAGGGGCACTGGCAAGATCCCGCTCGAAAGATTCATGTGTCGCCCGCACATGAGCCAGTCCAGAGGCACTGGCAAACGATCCCGCTCGAAACATTTCATGTGTCACCCGCACAAGAGCCAGTCCAGAGGCACTGGCAACGATCCCGCTCGAAACATTTCATGTGTCGCCCGCACATGAGCCAGTCCAGGGGCACTGGCAACGATCCCGCTCGAAAGATTTCATGTGTCACCCGCACAAGAGCTAGTCCAGGGGCAGTGGCAACGATCTCGCACGAAAGAAATCATGTGTCGCCTGCACATGAGCCAGTCCAGGGGCACTGGCAACGATTCAGCTCGAAAGAATTCATGTGTCACCCCCACAAGAGCCGGCCCAGGGGCGTCGCCCGCACATGAGCCAGTCCAGGGGCACTGGCAACGATCCCGCTCGAAACATTTCATGTGTCACCCACACAAGGGCCAGTTCAGGGACACTGGCAACGATGTCGCTCGAAAGAATTCCTGTGTCGCCCGCACATGAGCCAGTCCAGGGGCACTGGCAAACGATCCCGCTCGAAACATTTCATGTGTCACCCGCACAAGAGCCAGTCCAGAGGCACTGGCAATGGACTCGCTCGAAAGATATCATGTGTCGCCCGCACATGAGCCAGTCCAGGGGCACTGGCAACGATCCCGCACCAAAGATTTCATGTGTCACCTGCACAAGAGGTAGTCCAGGGCCAGTGGCAACGATCTCGCACGAAAGATATCATGTGTCGCCTCCACATGAGCCACTCCAGGGGCACTGGCAACGATCCCGCTCGAAATAATTCAGGTGTCGCCCGCACATGAGCCAGTCCAGAGGCACTGGCAACGGACTCGCTCGAAAGATATCATGTGTCGCCCGCACATGAGCCAGTCCAGGGGCACTGGCAAACGATCCCGCTCGAAACATTTCATGTGTCACCCGCACAAGAGCCAGTCCAGAGGCACTGGCAATGGACTCGCTCGAAAGATATCATGTGTCGCGCGCACATGAGCCAGTCTAGGGGCACTGGCAACGATCCCGCTCGAAAGATTTCATGTGTCACCCGCACAAGAGCTAGTCCAGGGCCAGTGGCAACGATCTCGCACGAAAGATATCATGTGTCGCCCGCACATGAGCCAGTCCAGGGGCACTGGCAACGATCCCGGTCGAAAGATTTCATGTGTCGACCGCAAATGAGCCAGTCCAGGGGCACTGGCAACGACCCTGCTTGAAAAAATTTCATGTGTCACCTGCACAAGAGCCAGTCCAGGGGCACTGGCAACGGTCTCGCTCGAAAGATATCACGTGTCGCCCGCACATGAGCCAGTCCAGGGGCACTGGCAACGATCCCGCTCGAAGCATTTCATGTGTCACCCGCACAAGAGCTAGTCCAGGGGCACTGGCAACGGTCTCGCTCGAAAGATATCACGTGTCGCCCGCACATGAGCCGGCCCAGGAGCATCAGCAACGATCTCGCTCGAAAGATTTCATGTGTCGCCCGCACATGAGCCAGTCCAGGGGCACTGGCATCGATCCTGCTTAAAAGATTTCATGTGTCTCCCGCACATGAGCCAGTCTATGGGCACTGGCAACGATCCCGCTCGAAACATTTCATGTGTCACCCGCACAAGAGCCAGTCCAGGGGCACTGGCAACGATCCCACTCGAAACATTTCATGTGTGACCCACACAACGGCCAGTTCAGGGGCACTGGCAACGATGTCGCTCGAAAGAATTCATGTGTCGCACGCACATTAGCCAGTCCAGGGGCACTGGCAAGATCCCGCTCGAAAGATTCATGTGTCGCCCGCACATGAGCCAGTCCAGAGGCACTGGCAAACGATCCCGCTCGAAACATTTCATGTGTCACCCGCACAAGAGCCAGTCCAGAGGCACTGGCAACGATCCCGCTCGAAACATTTCATGTGTCGCCCGCACATGAGCCAGTCCAGGGGCACTGGCAACGATCCCGCTCGAAAGATTTCATGTGTCACCCGCACAAGAGCTAGTCCAGGGGCAGTGGCAACGATCTCGCACGAAAGAAATCATGTGTCGCCTGCACATGAGCCAGTCCAGGGGCACTGGCAAAGATTCCGCTCGAAAGAATTCATGTGTCACCCCCACAAGAGCCGGCCCAGGGGCGTCGCCCGCACATGAGCCAGTCCAGGGGCACTGGCAACGATCCCGCTCGAAACATTTCATGTGTCACCCACACAAGGGCCAGTTCAGGGACACTGGCAACGATGTCGCTCGAAAGAATTCCTGTGTCGCCCGCACATGAGCCAGTCCAGGGGCACTGGCAAACGATCCCGCTCGAAACATTTCATGTGTCACCCGCACAAGAGCCAGTCCAGAGGCACTGGCAATGGACTCGCTCGAAAGATATCATGTGTCGCCCGCACATGAGCCAGTCCAGGGGCACTGGCAACGATCCCGCACCAAAGATTTCATGTGTCACCTGCACAAGAGGTAGTCCAGGGCCAGTGGCAACGATCTCGCACGAAAGATATCATGTGTCGCCTCCACATGAGCCACTCCAGGGGCACTGGCAACGATCCCGCTCGAAATAATTCAGGTGTCGCCCGCACATGAGCCAGTCCAGAGGCACTGGCAACGGACTCGCTCGAAAGATATCATGTGTCGCCCGCACGTGAGCCAGTCCAGGGGCACTGGCAAACGATCCCGCTCGAAACATTTCATGTGTCACCCGCACAAGAGCCAGTCCAGAGGCACTGGCAATGGACTCGCTCGAAAGATATCATGTGTCGCGCGCACATGAGCCAGTCTAGGGGCACTGGCAACGATCCCGCTCGAAAGATTTCATGTGTCACCCGCACAAGAGCTAGTCCAGGGCCAGTGGCAACGATCTCGCACGAAAGATATCATGTGTCGCCCGCACATGAGCCAGTCCAGGGGCACTGGCAACGATCCCGGTCGAAAGATTTCATGTGTCGACCGCAAATGAGCCAGTCCAGGGGCACTGGCAACGACCCTGCTTGAAAAAATTTCATGTGTCACCTGCACAAGAGCCAGTCCAGGGGCACTGGCAACGGTCTCGCTCGAAAGATATCACGTGTCGCCCGCACATGAGCCAGTCCAGGGGCACTGGCAACGATCCCGCTCGAAGCATTTCATGTGTCACCCGCACAAGAGCTAGTCCAGGGGCACTGGCAACGGTCTCGCTCGAAAGATATCACGTGTCGCCCGCACATGAGCCGGCCCAGGAGCATCAGCAACGATCTCGCTCGAAAGATTTCATGTGTCGCCCGCACATGAGCCAGTCCAGGGGCACTGGCATCGATCCTGCTTAAAAGATTTCATGTGTCTCCCGCACATGAGCCAGTCTATGGGCACTGGCAACGATCCCGCTCGAAACATTTCATGTGTCACCCGCACAAGAGCCAGTCCAGGGGCACTGGCAACGGTCTCGCTCGAAAGATTTCATGTGTCACCCGCACAAGGGCCAGTCCAGGGGCACTGGCAACGATGTCGCTCGAAAGATATAATGTGTCGCCCGCACATGAGTCAGTCCAGGGGACACTGGCAACGATCCCGCTCGAAAGAATCCATGTGTCGCCCTCACATGAGCCAGTCCAGGGGCACTGGCAACGATCCCGCTCGAAAGAATTCATGTGTCGCCCGCACAAGGGCCAGTCCAGGGTCACTGGCAAACGATCCTGCTTGAAAGATTTCATGTGTCTCCCGCACATGAGCCAGTCCAGGGGCACCGGCAACGATCCTGCTCGGAAAACCTCATGTGTCTCCCACACAAGGGCCAGTTCAGGGACACTGGCAACGATGTCGCTCGAAAGAATTCATGTGTCGCCCGCACAAGGGCCGGCCCAGGGGCGTCGCCCGCACATGAGCCAGTCCAGGGGCACTGGCAACGATCCCGCTCGAAACATTTCATGTGTCACCCACACAAGGGCCAGTTCAGGGACACTGGCAACGATGTCGCTCGAAAGAATTCATGTGTCGCCCGCACATGAGCCAGTCCAGGGGCACTGGCAACGATCCCACTCGAAACATTTCATGTGTGACCCACACAACGGCCAGTTCAGGGGCACTGGCAACGATGTCGCTCGAAAGAATTCATGTGTCGCACGCACATTAGCCAGTCCAGGGGCACTGGCAAGATCCCGCTCGAAAGATTCATGTGTCGCCCGCACATGAGCCAGTCCAGAGGCACTGGCAAACGATCCCGCTCGAAACATTTCATGTGTCACCCGCACAAGAGCCAGTCCAGAGGCACTGGCAACGATCCCGCTCGAAACATTTCATGTGTCGCCCGCACATGAGCCAGTCCAGGGGCACTGGCAACGATCCCGCTCGAAAGATTTCATGTGTCACCCGCACAAGAGCTAGTCCAGGGGCAGTGGCAACGATCTCGCACGAAAGAAATCATGTGTCGCCTGCACATGAGCCAGTCCAGGGGCACTGGCAACGATTCCGCTCGAAAGAATTCATGTGTCACCCCCACAAGAGCCGGCCCAGGGGCGTCGCCCGCACATGAGCCAGTCCAGGGGCACTGGCAACGATCCCGCTCGAAACATTTCATGTGTCACCCACACAAGGGCCAGTTCAGGGACACTGGCAACGATGTCGCTCGAAAGAATTCCTGTGTCGCCCGCACATGAGCCAGTCCAGGGGCACTGGCAAACGATCCCGCTCGAAACATTTCATGTGTCACCCGCACAAGAGCCAGTCCAGAGGCACTGGCAATGGACTCGCTCGAAAGATATCATGTGTCGCCCGCACATGAGCCAGTCCAGGGGCACTGGCAACGATCCCGCACCAAAGATTTCATGTGTCACCTGCACAAGAGCTAGTCCAGGGCCAGTGGCAACGATCTCGCACGAAAGATATCATGTGTCGCCTCCACATGAGCCACTCCAGGGGCACTGGCAACGATCCCGCTCGAAATAATTCATGTGTCGCCCGCACATGAGCCAGTCCAGGGGCACTGGCAACGATCCCGCTCCAAAGATTTCATGTGTCACCCGCACAAGAGCTAGTCCAGGGCCAGTGGCAACGATCTCGCACGAAAGATATCATGTGTCACCCGCACAAGAGCCAGTCCAGAGGCACTGGCAATGGACTCGCTCGAAAGATATCATGTGTCGCGCGCACATGAGCCAGTCTAGGGGCACTGGCAACGATCCCGCTCGAAAGATTTCATGTGTCACCCGCACAAGAGCTAGTCCAGGGCCAGTGGCAACGATCTCGCACGAAAGATATCATGTGTCGCCCGCACATGAGCCAGTCCAGGGGCACTGGCAACGATCCCGGTCGAAAGATTTCATGTGTCGACCGCAAATGAGCCAGTCCAGGGGCACTGGCAACGACCCTGCTTGAAAAAATTTCATGTGTCACCTGCACAAGAGCCAGTCCAGGGGCACTGGCAACGGTCTCGCTCGAAAGATATCACGTGTCGCCCGCACATGAGCCAGTCCAGGGGCACTGGCAACGATCCCGCTCGAAGCATTTCATGTGTCACCCGCACAAGAGCTAGTCCAGGGGCACTGGCAACGGTCTCGCTCGAAAGATATCACGTGTCGCCCGCACATGAGCCGGCCCAGGAGCATCAGCAACGATCTCGCTCGAAAGATTTCATGTGTCGCCCGCACATGAGCCAGTCCAGGGGCACTGGCATCGATCCTGCTTAAAAGATTTCATGTGTCTCCCGCACATGAGCCAGTCTATGGGCACTGGCAACGATCCCGCTCGAAACATTTCATGTGTCACCCGCACAAGAGCCAGTCCAGGGGCACTGGCAACGATCCCACTCGAAACATTTCATGTGTGACCCACACAACGGCCAGTTCAGGGGCACTGGCAACGATGTCGCTCGAAAGAATTCATGTGTCGCACGCACATTAGCCAGTCCAGGGGCACTGGCAAGATCCCGCTCGAAAGATTCATGTGTCGCCCGCACATGAGCCAGTCCAGAGGCACTGGCAAACGATCCCGCTCGAAACATTTCATGTGTCACCCGCACAAGAGCCAGTCCAGAGGCACTGGCAACGATCCCGCTCGAAACATTTCATGTGTCGCCCGCACATGAGCCAGTCCAGGGGCACTGGCAACGATCCCGCTCGAAAGATTTCATGTGTCACCCGCACAAGAGCTAGTCCAGGGGCAGTGGCAACGATCTCGCACGAAAGAAATCATGTGTCGCCTGCACATGAGCCAGTCCAGGGGCACTGGCAAAGATTCCGCTCGAAAGAATTCATGTGTCACCCCCACAAGAGCCGGCCCAGGGGCGTCGCCCGCACATGAGCCAGTCCAGGGGCACTGGCAACGATCCCGCTCGAAACATTTCATGTGTCACCCACACAAGGGCCAGTTCAGGGACACTGGCAACGATGTCGCTCGAAAGAATTCCTGTGTCGCCCGCACATGAGCCAGTCCAGGGGCACTGGCAAACGATCCCGCTCGAAACATTTCATGTGTCACCCGCACAAGAGCCAGTCCAGAGGCACTGGCAATGGACTCGCTCGAAAGATATCATGTGTCGCCCGCACATGAGCCAGTCCAGGGGCACTGGCAACGATCCCGCACCAAAGATTTCATGTGTCACCTGCACAAGAGGTAGTCCAGGGCCAGTGGCAACGATCTCGCACGAAAGATATCATGTGTCGCCTCCACATGAGCCACTCCAGGGGCACTGGCAACGATCCCGCTCGAAATAATTCAGGTGTCGCCCGCACATGAGCCAGTCCAGAGGCACTGGCAACGGACTCGCTCGAAAGATATCATGTGTCGCCCGCACGTGAGCCAGTCCAGGGGCACTGGCAAACGATCCCGCTCGAAACATTTCATGTGTCACCCGCACAAGAGCCAGTCCAGAGGCACTGGCAATGGACTCGCTCGAAAGATATCATGTGTCGCGCGCACATGAGCCAGTCTAGGGGCACTGGCAACGATCCCGCTCGAAAGATTTCATGTGTCACCCGCACAAGAGCTAGTCCAGGGCCAGTGGCAACGATCTCGCACGAAAGATATCATGTGTCGCCCGCACATGAGCCAGTCCAGGGGCACTGGCAACGATCCCGGTCGAAAGATTTCATGTGTCGACCGCAAATGAGCCAGTCCAGGGGCACTGGCAACGACCCTGCTTGAAAAAATTTCATGTGTCACCTGCACAAGAGCCAGTCCAGGGGCACTGGCAACGGTCTCGCTCGAAAGATATCACGTGTCGCCCGCACATGAGCCAGTCCAGGGGCACTGGCAACGATCCCGCTCGAAGCATTTCATGTGTCACCCGCACAAGAGCTAGTCCAGGGGCACTGGCAACGGTCTCGCTCGAAAGATATCACGTGTCGCCCGCACATGAGCCGGCCCAGGAGCATCAGCAACGATCTCGCTCGAAAGATTTCATGTGTCGCCCGCACATGAGCCAGTCCAGGGGCACTGGCATCGATCCTGCTTAAAAGATTTCATGTGTCTCCCGCACATGAGCCAGTCTATGGGCACTGGCAACGATCCCGCTCGAAACATTTCATGTGTCACCCGCACAAGAGCCAGTCCAGGGGCACTGGCAACGGTCTCGCTCGAAAGATTTCATGTGTCACCCGCACAAGGGCCAGTCCAGGGGCACTGGCAACGATGTCGCTCGAAAGATATAATGTGTCGCCCGCACATGAGTCAGTCCAGGGGACACTGGCAACGATCCCGCTCGAAAGAATCCATGTGTCGCCCTCACATGAGCCAGTCCAGGGGCACTGGCAACGATCCCGCTCGAAAGAATTCATGTGTCGCCCGCACAAGGGCCAGTCCAGGGTCACTGGCAAACGATCCTGCTTGAAAGATTTCATGTGTCTCCCGCACATGAGCCAGTCCAGGGGCACCGGCAACGATCCTGCTCGGAAAACCTCATGTGTCTCCCACACAAGGGCCAGTTCAGGGACACTGGCAACGATGTCGCTCGAAAGAATTCATGTGTCGCCCGCACAAGGGCCGGCCCAGGGGCGTCGCCCGCACATGAGCCAGTCCAGGGGCACTGGCAACGATCCCGCTCGAAACATTTCATGTGTCACCCACACAAGGGCCAGTTCAGGGACACTGGCAACGATGTCGCTCGAAAGAATTCATGTGTCGCCCGCACATGAGCCAGTCCAGGGGCACTGGCAACGATCCCACTCGAAACATTTCATGTGTGACCCACACAACGGCCAGTTCAGGGGCACTGGCAACGATGTCGCTCGAAAGAATTCATGTGTCGCACGCACATTAGCCAGTCCAGGGGCACTGGCAAGATCCCGCTCGAAAGATTCATGTGTCGCCCGCACATGAGCCAGTCCAGAGGCACTGGCAAACGATCCCGCTCGAAACATTTCATGTGTCACCCGCACAAGAGCCAGTCCAGAGGCACTGGCAACGATCCCGCTCGAAACATTTCATGTGTCGCCCGCACATGAGCCAGTCCAGGGGCACTGGCAACGATCCCGCTCGAAAGATTTCATGTGTCACCCGCACAAGAGCTAGTCCAGGGGCAGTGGCAACGATCTCGCACGAAAGAAATCATGTGTCGCCTGCACATGAGCCAGTCCAGGGGCACTGGCAACGATTCCGCTCGAAAGAATTCATGTGTCACCCCCACAAGAGCCGGCCCAGGGGCGTCGCCCGCACATGAGCCAGTCCAGGGGCACTGGCAACGATCCCGCTCGAAACATTTCATGTGTCACCCACACAAGGGCCAGTTCAGGGACACTGGCAACGATGTCGCTCGAAAGAATTCCTGTGTCGCCCGCACATGAGCCAGTCCAGGGGCACTGGCAAACGATCCCGCTCGAAACATTTCATGTGTCACCCGCACAAGAGCCAGTCCAGAGGCACTGGCAATGGACTCGCTCGAAAGATATCATGTGTCGCCCGCACATGAGCCAGTCCAGGGGCACTGGCAACGATCCCGCACCAAAGATTTCATGTGTCACCTGCACAAGAGCTAGTCCAGGGCCAGTGGCAACGATCTCGCACGAAAGATATCATGTGTCGCCTCCACATGAGCCACTCCAGGGGCACTGGCAACGATCCCGCTCGAAATAATTCATGTGTCGCCCGCACATGAGCCAGTCCAGGGGCACTGGCAACGATCCCGCTCCAAAGATTTCATGTGTCACCCGCACAAGAGCTAGTCCAGGGCCAGTGGCAACGATCTCGCACGAAAGATATCATGTGTCACCCGCACAAGAGCTAGTCCAGGGGCACTGGCAACGATGTCGCTCGAAAGATATCATGTGTCGCCCGCACATGAGCCAGTCCACGGGACACTGGCAACGATCCCGCTCGAAAGAATTCATTTGTCGCCCGCACATGAGCCAGTCCAGGGGCACTGGCAACGATCCCGCTCGAAAGAATTCATGTGTCGCCCGCACAAGGGCCAGTCCAGGGTCACTGGCAAACGATCCTGCTTGAAAGATTTCATGTGTCTCCCGCACATGAGCCAGTCTATGGGCATTGGCAAACGATCCTGCTTGAAAGATTTCATGTGTCTCCCGCACATGAGCCAGTCCAGGGGCACCGGCAACGATCCTGCTCGGAAAACCTCATGTGTCACCCACACAAGGGCCAGTTCAGGGACACTGGCAACGATGTCGCTCGAAAGAATTCATGTGTCGCCCGCACAAGGGCCGGCCCAGGGGCGTCGCCCGCACATGAGCCAGTCCAGGGGCACTGGCAACGATCCCGCTCGAAACATTTCATGTGTCACCCACACAAGGGCCAGTTCAGGGACACTGGCAACGATGTCGCTCGAAAGAATTCATGTGTCGCCCGCACATGAGCCAGTCCAGGGGCACTGGCAACGATCCCACTCGAAACATTTCATGTGTCACCCGCACAAGAGCCAGTCCAGAGGCACTGGCAATGGACTCGCTCGAAAGATATCATGTGTCGCCCGCACATGAGCCAGTCCAGGGGCACTGGCAACGATCCCGCACCAAAGATTTCATGTGTCACCTGCACAAGAGCTAGTCCAGGGCCAGTGGCAACGATCTCGCACGAAAGATATCATGTGTCGCCTCCACATGAGCCACTCCAGGGGCACTGGCAACGATCCCGCTCGAAATAATTCATGTGTCGCCCGCACATGAGCCAGTCCAGGGGCACTGGCAACGATCCCGCTCCAAAGATTTCATGTGTCACCCGCACAAGAGCTAGTCCAGGGCCAGTGGCAACGATCTCGCACGAAAGATATCATGTGTCACCCGCACAAGAGCTAGTCCAGGGGCACTGGCAACGATGTCGCTCGAAAGATATCATGTGTCGCCCGCACATGAGCCAGTCCACGGGACACTGGCAACGATCCCGCTCGAAAGAATTCATTTGTCGCCCGCACATGAGCCAGTCCAGGGGCACTGGCAACGATCCCGCTCGAAAGAATTCATGTGTCGCCCGCACAAGGGCCAGTCCAGGGTCACTGGCAAACGATCCTGCTTGAAAGATTTCATGTGTCTCCCGCACATGAGCCAGTCTATGGGCATTGGCAAACGATCCTGCTTGAAAGATTTCATGTGTCTCCCGCACATGAGCCAGTCCAGGGGCACCGGCAACGATCCTGCTCGAAAAACCTCATGTGTCACCCCCACAAGAGCCGGCCCAGGGGCGTCGCCCGCACATGAGCCAGTCCAGGGGCACTGGCAACGATCCCGCTCGAAAGAATTCATGTGTCGCCCGCACAAGGGCCAGTCCAGGGTCACTGGCAAACGATCCTGCTTGAAAGATTTCATGTGTCTCCCGCACATGAGCCAGTCTATGGGCATTGGCAAACGATCCTGCTTGAAAGATTTCATGTGTCTCCCGCACATGAGCCAGTCCAGGGGCAGCGGCAACGATCCTGCTCGGAAAACCTCATGTGTCACCCACACAAGGGCCAGTTCAGGGACACTGGCAACGATGTCGCTCGAAAGAATTCATGTGTCGCCCGCACAAGGGCCGGCCCAGGGGCGTCGCCCGCACATGAGCCAGTCCAGGGGCACTGGCAACGATCCCGCTCGAAACATTTCATGTGTCACCCACACAAGGGCCAGTTCAGGGACACTGGCAACGATGTCGCTCGAAAGAATTCATGTGTCGCCCGCACATGAGCCAGTCCAGGGGCACTGGCAACGATCCCACTCGAAACATTTCATGTGTGACCCACACAACGGCCAGTTCAGGGGCACTGGCAACGATGTCGCTCGAAAGAATTCATGTGTCGCACGCACATGAGCCAGTCCAGAGGCACTGGCAAACGATCCCGCTCGAAACATTTCATGTGTCACCCGCACAAGAGCCAGTCCAGAGGCACTGGCAACGGACTCGCTCGAAAGATATCATGTGTCGCCCGCACATGAGCCAGTCCAGGGGCACTGGCAACGATCCCGCTCGAAAGATTTCATGTGTCACCCGCACAAGAGCTAGTCCAGGGGCAGTGGCAACGATCTCGCACGAAAGAAATCATGTGTCGCCTGCACATGAGCCAGTCCAGGGGCACTGGCAACGATCCCGCTCGAAAGAATTCATGTGTCACCCCCACAAGAGCCGGCCCAGGGGCGTCGCCCGCACATGAGCCAGTCCAGGGGCACTGGCAACGATCCCGCTCGAAACATTTCATGTGTCACCCACACAAGGGCCAGTTCAGGGACACTGGCAACGATGTCGCTCGAAAGAATTCCTGTGTCGCCCGCACATGAGCCAGTCCAGGGGCACTGGCAAACGATCCCGCTCGAAACATTTCATGTGTCACCCGCACAAGAGCCAGTCCAGAGGCACTGGCAATGGACTCGCTCGAAAGATATCATGTGTCGCCCGCATATGAGCCAGTCCAGGGGCACTGGCAACGATCCCGCTCCAAAGATTTCATGTGTCACCCGCACAAGAGCTAGTCCAGGGCCAGTGGCAACGATCTCGCACGAAAGATATCATGTGTCGCCTGCACATGAGCCACTCCAGGGGCACTGGCAACGATCCCGCTCGAAATAATTCATGTGTCGCCCGCACATGAGCCAGTCCAGGGGCACTGGCAACGATCCCGCTCCAAAGATTTCATGTGTCACCCGCACAAGAGCTAGTCCAGGGCCAGTGGCAACGATCTCGCACGAAAGATATCATGTGTCACCCGCACAAGAGCTAGTCCAGGGGCACTGGCAACGATGTCGCTCGAAAGATATCATGTGTCGCCCGCACATGAGCCAGTCCACGGGACACTGGCAACGATCCCGCTCGAAAGAATTCATTTGTCGCCCGCACATGAGCCAGTCCAGGGGCACTGGCAACGATCCCGCTCGAAAGAATTCATGTGTTGCCCGCACAAGGGCCAGTCCAGGGTCACTGGCAAACGATCCTGCTTGAAAGATTTCATGTGTCTCCCGCACATGAGCCAGTCTATGAGCATTGGCAAACGATCCTGCTTGAAAGATTTCATGTGTCTCCCGCACATGAGCCAGTCCAGGGGCACCGGCAACGATCCTGCTCGAAAAACCTCATGTGTCACCCCCACAAAAGCCGGCCCAGGGGCGTCGCCCGCACATGAGCCAGTCCAGGGGCACTGGCAACGATCCCGCTCGAAACATTTCATGTGTCACCCACACAAGGGCCAGTTCAGGGACACTGGCAACGATGTCGCTCGAAAGAATTCCTGTGTCGCCCGCACATGAGCCAGTCCAGGGGCACTGGCAACGACCCTGCTTGAAAAAATTTCATGTGTCACCTGCACAAGAGCCAGTCCAGGGGCACTGGCAACGGTCTCGCTCGAAAGATATCACGTGTCGCCCGCACATGAGCCAGTCCAGGGGCACTGGCAATGATCCCGCTCGAAGCATTTCATGTGTCACCCGCACATGAGCCAGTCCAGGGGCACCGGCAACGACCTCGCTCGAAAAACCTCATGTGTCACCCGCAAGCCGGCCCAGGAGCATCAGCAACGATCTCGCTCGAAAGATTTCATGTGTCGCCCGCACATGAGCCAGTCCAGGGGCACTGGCATCGATCCTGCTTAAAAGATTTCATGTGTCTCCCGCACATGAGCCAGTCTATGGGCACTGGCAACGATCCCGCTCGAAACATTTCATGTGTCACCCGCACAAGAGCCAGTCCAGTGTCACTGGCAACGGTCTCGCTCGAAAGATATCACGTGTCGCCCGCACATGAGCCAGTCTATGGGCAGTGTCAACGATCCCGCTCGAAACATTTCATGTGTCACCCGCACAAGAGCCAGTCCAGGGGCACTGGCAACGGTCTCGCTCGAAAGATATCACGTGTCACCCGCACAAGGGCCAGTCCAGGGGCACTGGCAACGATGTCGCTCGAAAGATATCATGTGTCGCCCGCACATGAGTCAGTCCAGGGGACACTGGCAACGATCCCGCTCGAAAGAATTCATGTGTCGCCCGCACATGAGCCAGTCCAGGGGAACTGGCAACGATCCCGCTCGAAAAACCTCATGTGTCACCCACACAAGTGCCAGTTCAGGGACACTGGCAACGATGTCGCTCGAAAGAATTCATGTGTCGCCCGCACAAGGGCCGGCCCAGGGGCGTCGCCCGCACATGAGCCAGTCCAGGGGCACTGGCAACGATCCCGCTCGAAACATTTCATGTGTCACCCACACAAGGGCCAGTTCAGGGACACTGGCAACGATGTCGCTCGAAAGAATTCATGTGTCGCCCGCACATGAGCCAGTCCAGGGGCACTGGCAAACGATCCCGCTCGAAACATTTCATGTGTCACCCGCACAAGAGCCAGTCCAGAGGCACTGGCAATGGACTCGCTCGAAAGATATCATGTGTCGCCCGCACATGAGCCAGTCCAGGGGCACTGGCAACGATCCCGCTCGAAAGATTTCATGTGTCACCTGCACAAGAGCCAGTCCAGGGGCACTGGCAACGGTTTCGCTCGAAAGATATCACGTGTCGCCCGCACATGAGCCAGTCCAGGGGCACTGGCAACGATCCCGCTCGAAACATTTCATGTGTCACCCGCACATGAGCCAGTCCAGGGGCACCTGCAACGACCTCGCTCGAAAAACCTCATGTGTCACCCGCAAGCCGGCCCAGGAGCATCAGCAACGATCTCGCTCGAAAGATTTCATGTGTCGCCCGCACATGAGCCAGTCCAGGGGCACTGGCATCGATCCTGCTTAAAAGATTTCATGTGTCTCCCGCACATGAGCCAGTCTATGGGCACTGGCAACGATCCCGCTCGAAACATTTCATGTGTCACCCGCACAAGAGCCAGTC
Organism: Octopus bimaculoides; assembly: GCF_046866305.1. Classification (NCBI taxonomy): domain Eukaryota; kingdom Metazoa; phylum Mollusca; class Cephalopoda; order Octopoda; family Octopodidae; genus Octopus; species Octopus bimaculoides. Next base: position 76,817,419 of record NC_142935.1, read on the forward strand.
CAGTGGCACTGGCAACGGTCTCGCTCGAAAGATATCACGTGTCGCCCGCACATGAGCCAGTCTATGGGCAGTGGCAACGATCCCGCTCGAAACATTTCATGTGTCACCCGCACAAGAGCCAGTCCAGGGGCACTGGCAACGGTCTCGCTCGAAAGATATCACCTGTCGCCCGCACATGAGCCAGTCCAGGGGCACTAGCAACGATCCCGCTCGAAAGATTTCATGTGTCACCCGCACAAGGGCCAGTCCAAGGGCACTGGCAACGATGTCGCTCGAAAGATATCATGTGTCGTCCGCACATGAGCCAGTCCAGGGGACACTGGCAACGATCCCGCTCGAAAGAATTCATTTGTCGCCCGCACATGAGCCAGTCCAGGGGCACTGGCAACGATCCCGCTCGAAAGAATTCATGTGTCGCCCGCACAAGGGCCAGTCCAGGGTCACTGGCAAACGATCCTGCTTGAAAGATTTCATGTGTCTCCCGCACATGAGCCAGTCTATGGGCATTGGCAAACGATCCTGCTTGAAAGATTTCATGTGTCTCCCGCACATGAGCCAGTCCAGGGGCACCGGCAACGATCCTGCTCGAAAAACCTCATGTGTCACCCCCACAAGAGCCAGCCCAGGGGCGTCGCCCGCACATGAGCCAGTCCAGGGGCACTGGCAACGATCCCGCTCGAAACATTTCATGTGTCACCCACACAAGGGCCAGTTCAGGGACACTGGCAACGATGTCGCTCGAAAGAATTCATGTGTCGCCCGCACATGAGCCAGTCCAGGGGCACTGGCAAACGATCCCGCTCGAAACATTTCATGTGTCACCCGCACAAGAGCCAGTCCAGAGGCACTGGCAATGGACTCGCTCGAAAGATATCATGTGTCACCCCCACAAGAGCCGGCCCAGGGGCGTCGCCCGCACATGAGCCAGTCCAGGGGCACTGGCAACGATCCCGCTCGAAAGATTTCATGTGTCACCTGCACAAGAGCTAGTCCAGGGGCAGTGGCAACGATCTCGCACGAAAGATATCATGTGTCGCCTGCACATGAGCCAGTCCAGGGGCACTGGCAACGATCCCGCTCGAAAGAATTCATGTGTCGCCCGCACATGAGCCAGTCCAGGGGCACTGGCAACGATCCCGGTCGAAAGATTTCATGTGTCGACCGCAAATGAACCAGTCCAGGGGCACTGGCAACGACCCTGCTTGAAAAAATTTCATGTGTCACCTGCACAAGAGCCAGTCCAGGGGCACTGGCAACGGTTTCGCTCGAAAGATATCACGTGTCGCCCGCACATGAGCCAGTCCAGGGGCACCGGCAACGACCTCGCTCGAAAAACCTCATGTGTCACCCGCAAGCCGGCCCAGGAGCATCAGCAACGATCTCGCTCGAAAGATTTCATGTGTCGCCCGCACATGAGCCAGTCCAGGGGCACTGGCATCGATCCTGCTTAAAAGATTTCATGTGTCTCCCGCACATGAGCCAGTCTATGGGCACTGGCAACGATCCCGCTCGAAACATTTCATGTGTCACCCGCACAAGAGCCAGTCCAGTGGCACTGGCAATGGTCTCGCTCGAAAGATATCACGTGTCGCCCGCACATGAGCCAGTCTATGGGCAGTGGCAACGATCCCGCTCGAAACATTTCATGTGTCACCCGCACAAGAGCCAGTCCAGGGGCACTGGCAACGGTCTCGCTCGAAAGATATCACCTGTCGCCCGCACATGAGCCAGTCCAGGGGCACTGGCAACGATCCCGCTCGAAAGATTTCATGTGTCACCCGCACAAGGGCCAGTCCAGGGGCACTGGCAACGATGTCGCTCGAAAGATATCATGTGTCGCCCGCACATGAGCCAGTCCAGGGGACACTGGCAACGATCCCGCTCGAAAGAATTCATGTGTCGCCCGCACATGAGCCAGTCCAGGGGCACTGGCAACGATCCCGCTCGAAAGAATTCATGTGTCGCCCGCACAAGGGCCAGTCCAGGGGCACTGGCAAACGATCCTGCTTGAAAGATTTCATGTGTCTCCCGCACATGAGCCAGTCTATGGGCATTGGCAACGATCCCGCTCGAAACATTTCATGTGTCACCCGAACAAGAGCCAGTCCAGTGGCACTGGCAACGGTCTCGCTCGAAAGATATCACGTGTCGCCCGCACATGAGCCAGTCTATGGGCAGTGGCAACGATCCCGCTCGAAACATTTCATGTGTCACCCGCTCAAGAGCCAGTCCAGGGGCACTGGCAACGGTCTCGCTCGAAAGATATCACGTGTCGCCCGCACATGAGCCAGTCCAGGGGCACTGACAACGATCCCGCTCGAAAGATTTCATGTGTCACCCGCACAAGGGCCAGTCCAGGGGCACTGGCAACGATGTCGCTCGAAAGATATCATGTGTCGCCCGCACATGAGCCAGTTGAGGGGGCACTGGCAACGATCCCGCTCGAAAGAATTCACGTGTCGCCCGCACATGAGCCAGTCCAGGGGCACTGGCAACGATGACGCTCGAAAGAATTCATGTGTCGCCCGCACAAGGGCCAGTCCGGGGGCTCTGGCAAACGATCCCACTCGAAACATTTCATGTGTCGCCTGCACACGAGCCAGTCCAGGGGCACTGGCAACGATCCCGCTCGAAACATTTCATGTGTCACCCGCACAAGGGCCAGTCCGGGGGCACTGGCAAACGATCCCGCTCGAAAGATATCATGTGTCGCCCGCACATGGGCCAGTCCAGGGGCACTGGCAACGATCCCGCTCGAAAGATTTCATGTGTCACCCGCACAAGAGCCAGTCCAGGGGCACTGGCAATGAACTCTGCACGAAAGATATCATGTGTCGCCCGCACATGAGCCAGTCCAGGGGCACTGGCAACGATCCCGCTCGAAAGAAGGGGGGTGTTAATGTCAACCAGAGAAGTTGAATTGTTGGGAATCTTTTTAACTTGTGTGTAATATGTATGGTTTGAATTTCTTTGAAATAGGAAATATATGTATATTCACTGGGTTTGTAAAAGAGAGCAAAGCTACAGGAAACCAAAAGATGAATGATCACGATAATCAGTCAGCTACCCTAGCCTACTCGTTACTATTCCCCAATGTAGGATTCCTCACTATACAGGCGACAGGCACAGCTGTAAGATGCATTACGGATCTATAGCAATTGGAAGGGCATGACCCAATTGAAATAACAACGTGTGACGTTTGGAGTAAAGGGAAATGAAAGTGTCGCCTCTGGAGTTTGCAAATGACCACTATACCGATAGGTAACTGTGCAGAAAAAATTTACAATCAATAAATGTCTTAGAACAACCAGTCACTCATCTGAGAAGGCCTTGAAATCAATGTTACCAACTGGGGACTATGTGTGTCGCAGTGATAATAAAAAGACTCAAAGGAAGTCTGCAATGAAATAATTTTACTCAACACTTTGCAAGTGAGTCAGTGGAGGCAAAGATGCATCTCATTTACTTGACAATTTATGCACCACATTGCAGAAATCACAATGTAAGTATATCTGAAAGGAGAGTCTTACACTGTTGTACCGTTGAATTACAAATAATGCTCATCTGTTATGTTCGGGTGACCCTATAGCTTCCAATGGTACAACTGTACTCATCTTTGCTTAGGAAAAATGACTAAATTGTGGGTGTGAAGTCCCCATGAAGGGGTCTTTGTTATGGCCATTATGCATAGAATATAAATTCCAAATTTCATAAGGATCCATTCAGTACTTTTGACGTAGTTTTGGATAAGAAAACAAATGACTAATGTGTGTGTTTATGTGCATGTGTATGTGTGTGTGTATGGGTGTATATATGTGTACATATTACATGTACATCTATATATATACATCTACACATATGTATACGTATACATGCATGCATATAGATCCATATCTATATATATATCTATACATATATGTGTACATATACATCTATATGTATACATATACATCTCTCTCTCTCTCTCTCTCTCTCTCTCTCTCTCTATATATATATATATATATATATATATATATATATATATATATATATATATATATATATATATATATATATACATCTACATATATATATACATGTATATATATACATTTATATGGATACATTTGTGCAGATATATATATATGCATGTATGTATGTATATATATATATATGTATGTATGCCTGTATATATGTGAGAGTATAGTTTTACTGTAGTAGATTCACTATGAAAATGAAACCATTAAAGTGAAAGTATCTGTCATTACAGTATCGAAATGTGATTGTTTCAGTTAATGGAATAGTTTCATTTTTAAAGTGAAAGTATTTGACATGAGTGTTTTGTTTCACTTTTGACACGTAATACTTAAATAGTGGAGAAGATATTATGTTGCTGTAGGCTCGAACGATGCAAGAAGTTAAAAATTTTTTTGACTAAAACACATGTGCAAAATTTGAATGAAATTGGTTGTGTAGTTCTCAAGTTTTAGGGAAGCACACAGACATACATTCTCATTTTTATATATATATAGATGTATGATGGTTGAGAAGCAAGTTTCTTAACCACACAGCCACCTGCACATATATGTCTGTGCATGCACACAACAAAGGTTGAATAAAAAATAAGTGCAAGAACATCACAATAAAATAAGAGGTGAGAGACATTATATGTGTATGTGTGAGTGTGTGTATACACACACACACTCACGTACACAGCCCTGAGACAATAGCTTATCAAATATTCAATAGACATAGATTCAATTTTATATTCTAACAACAAAAATTAATTTGTTTCACAATAATGAGTACTTCTCATGTGAAATATCTATCAACAGCTAAAATGAAGATCAAGAAGGAGATCTGTAAATATTTATAGGATATTTACTGTACTTCACGGAACTTCCAAAACAACTGAAGAATTTCAAAGAAATTCCTGTTATGTAATAAAGTATATTCAGTTTGTAGGTAGAATAAAGTATATTCAGTTTGTAGGTAGAATAAAGTTAGGTAAATGGGTTTGTTTTAGTGATGAAAATAATAATAATAATAATAATAATAATAATAATAATAATAATAATAATAATAATAATAATAATAATAGTAATAATAACAACAGGCAAAATAATAAAAAAATAGAGAGAGTGAAGCAATGTAAAACGACAATATATCTACTGTGGTTTTTCCCAGCTCTTTATATATATATTGATATATGCATATATATTTTTAAGTTTATAAAGAAAAGAAGAAAGGAAAAAAGAATACAACAGAGAAATTACAGAGAGAATATGATAGAGAAGAGGAAAAAGAAAGAGAGAGAAAATATAGGTGAAGCAGAGAAGAAGCAACTTAACAATATAGACATAATAAAATCAATAAAATCTACCCGAAGGCAGATTGAGACAGCTTTTGATCAGTATTGCCTTGCTTGTCTCCATTCTTCTTTGCAGCCAAACAGTGGTGCATGGCTCACTTCAATGTCCTCCACACCAATTTGTACCCTTCTTGATGATAAGTGCACTCATTTCATTGTGGTGGTGGTAGTTGATGAATTCAGTCTCAATATGTTTGAACATCAAACTGGTTGGGAAACATTGAATGAATTTGTTACAAACCATTGGTTGTGTGTGTGGGTGCCCCAGGGGACTGGCAAACTTGAAAATGAGATGGTGGGAGGATGAAACTGGAAAAGGGACTAATGAGAAAAGGAATAGATTCAGAGACTGGCAGGCATGGGGTGGCAGCATTAGGTAGCACAAGGTGTGATGCCTGCAAAAAAAAAAAAAAAAAAGAACAACCAAGAAAGTTATTAACTGCAGCCTCTAGAAATATAACAATTCAACAGAACAGACATATCACCAAGAAACTAGATAAGTTAATATATCAACAGTTTTGTCAAAAAAAATTGATTGAGTAAGAACCGAGGGAATAAGTGAAGCTTGTGTGTTGGGGAAGAAGAAAGAAAGTGATTAATGCAATGAGAATTGTGTCACTAAATATTTTTAAAAAAAACAGAAAAAGTAGTCTGATTGGTTGAAATTAGAGACAGTCTTTATGTGATACCGGTTGAGGCAGTTGCTTGAGACCAATTCAAGCGGTTCATGACTAAAGAAGTAAGCAAAATCTTAATACAACATATTGACAGCTGAAAATTTTTTCATTTTAGGTAAATTATAAGTTTTCTTATTTTAAAGTATTTCTTAATTTGAAATATTAATAGATCATAATTGATGCTGGAGAGAGAATGTGGTTATATTATGTTTTACACACACACAAATATTTTATATACAACCACACACACACACACGTGTGTGTGTGTGTGTGTGTGTGTGGTTGTATATTCACACAGACACACACGTGTATGTGTCTGTGTGAATATATTTTACTTGTCCTGCTTGTTGGAATCTGATAAATGAGGGTGACTGTTCAATGTAGATTTATCAAGGACTTAACGAAATTCTCAAGCTGTCATTTAAATATGTTGATATCTATTACATGCTGTATTTTTCTATTTTGTGAGAGGAAGGTATTTTGAATCTTCTGTTGCTGTATCTTAATCCTGTGTTGGAGGAGTGAGAGTAGAATGTTATATACAAAATACTGGTATGCATTTCGATAATTTCCATAGCTTTCTGTGCTAAAGTTTGATGTCAGTGTTCCTAAAATAAATTTCCAGATATCCTTTCTTCACTTCTGGGAATAAATCCATAAAGATATCAACTTTGAGCAAAGTAGCTAGTTCTAAAATCTCTAAATGAGATATAAGTCATAACAATACTAGATGGTAACTTTTTTTTTGTTTTTGCCACTATAAATGGTTGTTGTATACAGAACTGTGTTACTATATTTTAACCTCAGGATAACGTCTTTTCCAGCTGGTTAACGACACACAACCTTATACATAATCAATCCTAGCCAGTTTTTGTCAACTTTAACCTTCTTCTCAACATCATTTATCATTCATTTACTCTCTTCATCCAATTGAACTCAAAGAATCCATGCTGACTCTTGACTTTCAACTGAATATACTAAAGCAACACTAAAGATTACCTGAACAGTAACACAAGCTAAAAAAAACCTCACACGCAAACACACACACATATAGGTTACTGTTCTGTTACATGTAAGATCAACATAAAAGTATTCCATCCAGTGTATGCTCTGTTGTGCATGGTGTGTATAATGTGAGTTGTATTGTTTTACAAGGCCTTAATCTTGCATAGTATATGGTGCATGAATTGTGTTGTTTTAGGCTATTAGGTGCTAGTTGTATAGGGTGTGTGTTGTGTGCGAAGATTGTTCTGTTTGAGCTGTTCTCTTGAACTGATAGCATCTTGCACAAAGACATATTCCTAGCAAAGCTATTTTTGGAGTACTGTGTGGTATTATGAGCCCTGGTATGGCTTCTATGTTTCTTTTCATATATTTTTTTAATCATACTTAATGCTCCAATTACTCGTGATATTGATTTCACCCTCATACCAAACATCTTGACTATTTCAGTTTTAAGATCATTGTATTTTGATAGTTTTTCCACTTCTTATCTCAAAACATTTTTATTAGAATAAATTATGACATCTATCAGTGTGCATGTGTTTGTTTTCTTGTCTGGATGGTTCACCTTGATCTCTCTGTCAGTTTGAATGGGCATATCCCAGATTCTTATAGCCAGGTTGCAGTTATGAACTGTGTTTGGTAGATGCTTGTACCACTTATTTGTTTTCACATTGAAGTACTGGCATATTGCTTAGTGAATGTAGCTGCAAATACTACCATGCCTGTTTGTATACTAAGATTTGGCAAAGACTGAGCAACTGGTGATGGTAACTGTCTAATTGTGCTGGTGGCACATTCAACATTTAGTGTTAGGATCATTCATATGATTTTAATCTTATAGTTGTTTGTGACCAGATATTGATCTTGTGTAGTTAGGATCAGTTCCTCCATTTCTGTTTTTTTGGCTGGAGCTTTTGAGCCACTGTTCATTTTCACTTCAGCTTACTTCTCTATTGAACCCTGCACAGTATTATTCATAGAGTGGTTTTTCTTTCCATTTCTTCTTGAGTATGTTTTGTAATTGTTTGTGTGATACTTTTTGTATTTTTACCATTTCTGTTGCATTGTTGTCTAAATTTATTGTTACAAACCATTGGTTGTGTGTGTGGGTGCCCCAGGGGACTGGCAAACTTGAAAATGAGATGGTGGGAGGATGAAACTGGAAAAGGGACTAATGAGAAAAGGAATAGATTCAGAGACTGGCAGGCATGGGGTGGCAGCATTAGGTAGCACAAGGTGTGATGCCTGCAAAAAAAAAAAAAAAAAAGAACAACCAAGAAAGTTATTAACTGCAGCCTCTAGAAATATAACAATTCAACAGAACAGACATATCACCAAGAAACTAGATAAGTTAATATATCAACAGTTTTGTCAAAAAAAATTGATTGAGTAAGAACCGAGGGAATAAGTGAAGCTTGTGTGTTGGGGAAGAAGAAAGAAAGTGATTAATGCAATGAGAATTGTGTCACTAAATATTTTAAAAAAAAACAGAAAAAGTAGTCTGATTGGTTGAAATTAGAGACAGTCTTTATGTGATACCGGTTGAGGCAGTTGCTTGAGACCAATTCAAGCGGTTCATGACTAAAGAAGTAAGCAAAATCTTAATACAACATATTGACAGCTGAACATTTTTTCATTTTAGGTAAATTATAAGTTTTCTTATTTTAAAGTATTTCTTAATTTGAAATATTAATAGATCATAATTGATGCTGGAGAGAGAATGTGGTTATATTATGTTTTACACACACACAAATATTTTATATACAACCACACACACACACACGTGTGTGTGTGTGTGTGTGTGTGTGGTTGTATATTCACACAGACACACACGTGTATGTGTCTGTGTGAATATATTTTACTTGTCCTGCTTGTTGGAATCTGATAAATGAGGGTGACTGTTCAATGTAGATTTATCAAGGACTTAACGAAATTCTCAAGCTGTCATTTAAATATGTTGATATCTATTACATGCTGTATTTTTCTATTTTGTGAGAGGAAGGTATTTTGAATCTTCTGTTGCTGTATCTTAATCCTGTGTTGGAGGAGTGAGAGTAGAATGTTATATACAAAATACTGGTATGCATTTCGATAATTTCCATAGCTTTCTGTGCTAAAGTTTGCTGTCAGTTTTCCTAAAATAAATTTCCAGATATCCTTTCTTCACTTCTGGGAATAAATCCATAAAGATATCAACTTTGAGCAAAGTAGCTAGTTCTAAAATCTCTAAATGAGATATAAGTCATAACAATACTAGATGGTAACTTTTTTTTTGGTTTTTGCCACTATAAATGGTTGTTGTATACAGAACTGTGTTACTATATTTTAACCTCAGGATAACGTCTTTTCCAGCTGGTTAACGACACACAACCTTATACATAATCAATCCTAGCCAGTTTTTGTCAACTTTAACCTTCTTCTCAACATCATTTATCATTCATTTACTCTCTTCATCCAATTGAACTCAAAGAATCCATGCTGACTCTTGACTTTCAACTGAATATACTAAAGCAACACTAAAGATTACCTGAACAGTAACACAAGCTAAAAAAAACCTCACACGCAAACACACACACATATAGGTTACTGTTCTGTTACATGTAAGATCAACATAAAAGTATTCCATCCAGTGTATGTTCTGTTGTGCATGGTGTGTATAATGTGAGTTGTATTGTTTTACAAGGCCTTAATCTTGCATAGTATATGGTGCATGAATTGTGTTGTTTTAGGCTATTAGGTGCTAGTTGTATAGGGTGTGTGTTGTGTGCGAAGATTGTTCTGTTTGAGCTGTTCTCTTGAACTGATAGCATCTTGCACAAAGACATATTCCTAGCAAAGCTATTTTTGGAGTACTGTGTGGTATTATGAGCCCTGGTATGACTTCTATGTTTCTTTTCATATATTTTTTTAATCATACTTAATGCTCCAATTACTCGTGATATTGATTTCACCCTCATACCAAACATCTTGACTATTTCTATTTTAAGATCATTGTATTTTGATAGTTTTTCCACTTCTTATCTCAAAACATTTTTATTAGAATAAATTATGACATCTATCAGTGTGCATGTGTTTGTTTTCTTGTCTGGATGGTTCACCTTGATCTCTCTGTCAGTTTGAATGGGCATATTCCAGATTCTTATAGCCAGGTTGCAGTTATGAACTGTGTTTGGTAGATGCTTGTACCACTTATTTGTTTTCACATTGAAGTACTGGCATATTGCTTAGTGAATGTAGCTGCAAATACTACCATGCCTGTTTGTATACTAAGATTTGGCAAAGACTGAGCAACTGGTGATGGTAACTGTCTAATTGTGCTGGTGGCACATTCAACATTTAGTGTTAGGATCATTCATATGATTTTAATCTTATAGTTGTTTGTGACCAGATATTGATCTTGTGTAGTTAGGATCAGTTCCTCCATTTCTGTTTTTTTGGCTGGAGCTTTTGAGCCACTGTTCATTTTCACTTCAGCTTACTTCTCTATTGAACCCTGCACAGTATTATTCATAGAGTGGTTTTTCTTTCCATTTCTTCTTGAGTATGTTTTGTAATTGTTTGTGTGATGCTTTTTGTATTTTTACCATTTCTGTTGCATTGTTGTCTAAATTTATTGTTTCAGTGTCGTCTGTTTCTGCGTTGTGTTATTGATTCCTTGTATAAAGAAAACTGTTTATTTTGGGGGTTTTTTTCCATGCTTCTTACATTTATAATTCTTCCATTCTTTGTTTTTAAGTATTTGTCCAGTTCAACTGTTGTTATTTTGGAGAAGTTTTCTAACTTCTCTATTTGTGTCAGGTCATGCCCTCCTTGTGTGTGGGGGTCAGTATATTCTGTATCTGGGATGGCGACTTCTATATGCTGTTAGCTTTCAATCTAATTCTTTCAGTTCACTTAAGTTCCAGTTTATTATATTGAAACTGTAGATAATGACTTGTATAGCTAGCATATTTATACCTACAATCTTACTTCTAGTATTGAGTTCAGTTTTTAATATTAGACTAACTTAGTGTTCTGAGTTCAAATTCTGCTGAGGTCGACTTTGCTTTTCATCCCCTTGGGATTGATGAAATAAGTATCAGTTGATAACTGGAGTCAATGTAATCGACTCTTCCAAACTTGCCAAAATTTGAAATCAGTATTAGTCTAATTCTCTTTTAGTGCCTTATAATTTAACACACTCATCGGTAAAGTTTCCATTCATTTACTTATTTATTTTCCTAAATAGTTGTTGACTCTGTCCGTTATCCAAGCTCTGTTCTTTTGTTTGTTTGTGCGCATGTGTGGGTCAGTGTGTGTGCACATACACATGTATGCATGTGTGTATGTATGTATGTATGTATGTATGTATGTATGTATGTATGTGTGAATGCATGTAAGTGCGTATATGTATATGTATGTGTGTGTGTGTGCGTATGTATATATGCATGTATGTGTACTGTTGTATATATGCATTCCGCATATTCATGTATTTGAGTGTTTTTATGTGTTTGTGTGTGTGTGTGTGTGTGTGTGTGTGTGTGTGTGTGTTTGCATGTGTGCATGTCTGAGTGTGTGTGTGTGTGTATGGGTTTTTGTGACTATGTACTGTGTCTGTATGAATGGATGTGTATCTGTATATGTGTGGCTGTGTGTCTCCATATGTGTCCTTGTGTGAAGTGAAGTGTGTGTATATATGGTCATATGTTTCAATCTTCATTTGCGTATGTGTGTATGTGTGCTTGTCTGTTCATATTATTTATGTAACTATCCATCTGTATGTCTATCTGTTTACTTTCATATCCATTTGTCTACATACATGCGCATATACACATACATATATACACATGCACACATACATACATCTACATAACAGCTCACTAACTATTCTACCCGTATATTAATATATACTGTGGGTATGGGGGTATGATTATCTACTACGTATATTTCCTATTTAGTACTGGGAATGTTTCATCTTTGAGGATGTACTCCTGTATTTATCTGAGGGTTGGGTCCTTTGGGTGCTTGGATAAAATGCAGATGTCAAGTTGACCCAGGTTGCCTCCATGTTGGTCCTTGGCATGTTGGTAGAGTATTGAGGACTGTTTTTTACTGTTATATTGTTTCAAATGTTCATTTAGTCTTTCCGCAATGTTCCTAGATGTCTCCCCTATGTGTGTCTTCTATAATATTCTTTCTTATATGTTGCATTTTAGCTGGTCATCCTTATTTATTGTATGTGTGGTTGCTTCTGTTGTATTCCTTTTTTTTTACTTGGTGAGTCTTATACTTTGTGGGGAAGGTAGGTTCTGTGTAATTCTTGTTTGCTTGTTGATCAATGCTTAGTGTGGCTGAATGTTCTGTTTTATTTTCAGTGTGTTTTCTGTCTATAAGTTTATCTATTTTGATTTTTGGTACTTTAGTGTCACATAAAATAAGTCTTCACATGTTCCCTAGTTTGTTTGCTATTATATTTTTTCTTAGATCTTTTTTTCTTCTCCATAGTTCATGTCTCTTTAATGGTGCTTGTGTGTTTGATGGTGGTGAGGTGGAGAGTTTAGAGAGAATACCTCGGTTTCTAGTAGCAGCATCCTTAAGGATAAATGGATACACTAGTTCTCACCCGATTCTCACTTTGAGGCTTTGTAGATCAGGGCTCTCACCTGATTCTCACTTTCGGCTTCTCAGTCACACCCTGGTAACTGCTTCTGCTGGCAGGCTAAACTTAGTGAGGCACTGAATGCTTAGAGAGAAGATGGGCACTACCAAGCATTTTTAAGGCCCACTGAAATGTCATAAAAGACACACAATCAAGGCATAACACGCCAGATTGGCTGAGACCTACAAAACCGGTGACTGAGTTCTCCACTGCTATATCTCAGGGTAGAGGCAATCAATATGCATCTAGGATGACAACAACAGTGACACTTATGCTGTCAACCTTCAACCTCCTCAAAGAAAATATTGCCTTTGGGACATGGAACATCTGCACACTATATGCTCATGGAAGGACAAAGGAACTTATACACAAATTTGAAATGTACACCAGAGATATCCTAGGGCTGGTTAAAATCAAGTGGATGATAATAGATAAATGTCACAAACCCTGATACAGCAGGGATGACACCAAACATGAACAAAACTAAACTAGAGTAAGCTCAATCATCAACTGTGCACCAGTAACCAGCAGGCTCATCACCATACATGTGGCTGCAAGATGATAGAATATTACAATCATATAAGACCATGTTCCGGTGAGTTCTAAGAAGACCTAGAGAAAATCACCAGGGCAACTTGACCTCATTCTCACACTTCAGAAGTTCAAGTTCAGCATCAATAGGGTGAGGGCAAGGACTTTCCCTAGTGAGAATGTCAATGTGATCATGATTTGGTCCTGATGACAATGAGGCTCAAACTGAAAAGCACCTGTAAGAAAAGCGTCAGACATATTAAGTTTGATGTAGGACAAACTGAAAGATCCCAGGGATGCAGCAGAGTTTGAGATGAAAGTGGGTGGAAGATTTGTAGTCCTTAACCTTCTAAAAGGTGATATAAACTCCCTGATTGACAACATCAAGGAAGATCTTCAGGAAATGGCTCTAGAAGTGCTGGGGAGAAGGAAAAAGAAATTATGAATCACTGATGACATGTTGGACCTATGTGACTTAAGACAGAACATGAGGAAGACCAAGCTAATGGGTCAAGTGGCAAGTTAGCAATACAACACTATGAATAGGAAGGTTAGGAAGAAAATGAAGAAAACCAAAGAGAAAAGGATAGCAGATCAGCGTAAAATCGTCAAAGCTGAGATAAAAAAAAGGGCATTAGTAAGGTTGCTTATGAAACCCTCAAAATCCTAACAAAAACAAAGTAACACACTATCACTGTCATTGAGGACAAAACTGGCCTGCTCCTCATGGATAAGACTGATGTTGGTAAAAGATGTTCTAAGTACTACAGAGACCTTTACAATCATAAACTCAGACATGACAGCAATATTCTGGGTATTTCCAACAACAACAGAGAACTTGGGGATATTCTAATTCTCCAGGAGGAAGTCAAAGAGACAGTGTGCATGTTCAAAGACAGAAAATCCCCAGGAGTAGATAACATGTCATCAAAGCTCCTGAAACATGGAGAGCCAAATATTGTCAAAGCACGAGCAGTTACCTGTGAGAAGATATTGGAAATGAAGTGCTGGCCAAAAGAGTGGACCTACTCACTGAGGATACCCATATCCAAGAAAAGCAACTTAAGACTCTGCTAGAATAATAAGTCTAATTAGCCACTCCAGCAAGGTATTGCTAAAAGTTCTACTAAAAAGACTTAAGGGACAGACAGAAGAAATCCTTGCAGAAGAATAGGCAAGATTTAAACCCAAAAGGAGTAGACATTTAACATCAGACTTCCCACTGAGAAACAATCTGACCTCTATCACAATTTATTGACACAGTGGGTTGTGAAAGATGAAGAATTCCAACCTCATTGAAGTAATCCAAGCACTGTATGGAAACTCAAACAGTGCAGTTTTGAGCAATAACATCAGAGAATTCTTCAGGACGATAGTAAATGCTCAACAAGGATATTTTCAGTGCTTTTCAACATTTTCCTGGAGAACATCACACAAGAGACACTCCAAAACTTTTACCTCTCTGTTTCTATTGGAGAATGGCCAATCTCCAACCTGCACTTTGCTGATAGTATTAATCTGTTTGGAAGCAGTGAAGTAGAACTCTAGGAACTCACTACCAGACTGGAAAATGTATCAGGAGCATATGGGTTGGAGATCAGCCGAGAAAAGAGCAAGATTCCAGTTAATAGTAACAATCAGAACGCAGCAACCAACATCTTGCTGAACAAAGAGAAAATCGATGAAGTGGACACTTTCAAGTACCTAGGATCAACTTTGACCAAAGCTAGATCTGAAAAGGAGAATACAACAAAACTCTGCTATCATGACAAATCTGAGCACCATATGGCAATGCAACTCCATTAGTTTTCTAACAAGACTCAAAGTTGGTGATTTTGATCCTTCTGTATGGGTGAAAGAGCTGGATATGGAACAGCTAACATGGAATGAAGAATCCAGGCATTTGAATACAAGTGCTTCAAAAGGTTGCTTCACATTCCATATACTGAATAATAAATGTACAGCTTTGTCAGGCAGCAAGTCAACAAATACACTGCAGTCAAGAACCACTCTTTGTGCAGGTAAAAAGATGAAAGCGAAAGCTCACCTGGTACTGTCATGTATCCTACTTCAATACCCTATCCAAAACCATCCTTCAGGGCACAGTTGAGGGAGGATGAAAGAGAGGCAGACAAAGAAAATCCAGGTTTGATGACATTAAGGATTGGACAGGTCACAATACCGTGACCCTGCTGTGTGCACATGGCAGAGACCAGAGATCAGTGGCAATAGCTGACTGCAAAAGCATCTGGAGTGGCACCCACTGGCTGAAACAGTTAAGGAAATTTAATGATGTATGTTTTGGGTAGAGTGTTGCACATAGCACTTCAATATAATAGTCATATATCCAATGTTCTCTGTTAATTTTGCCTTCTGTTTAGACATTGTCTGTTTAGGGTTAAATTTTTAAGCAGACAGTCTCTGAGATCTTTGAATGGAGATTCTCCCTGTTTCCTAATGGAATGAGGCTCACAAAGTTTGTCTCCATTTTTATTGTTCCATTTCATCTGAGTTTCTGATACTGATTTTTTTTCACATAGATCTCACTGAGATATCAAGCATAAGAAGAACTATATAACATAATTTTGGGGCTTTTGTGTTGATTTTCATTCAAAAAACTTTTCCCTCAAATTTCTTGCACAGTACTCTTTCCATTTCTCTGATCTTATTGGACTAAATTTGTTTTGGGTGGAGTGCTTGTTGAGGTATTCCATGTTGCAATTTAACCCAGTGCTAAATTCTTCTTTTTTCTCCTCTCATTCTTTTGGGGTCAATGAAATAAGTACCAATTGAACTCAGAGACTGATGTAATCAACTAGCCCCCACCCTCTCTCCCAAAATTTCAGAAAGGATTCTTATTATAGTCACCTTCATCTTTGTTGTTATTATCAGTTTTTCTTTTTCTTTGCTATGTATTAATATTAATATAGTATAGTAGTGTAGTAATATTAGAGTACTGTAGCCCTGTTTTTGTAATTATGCTTAAATTTCTTTTCTCGTGTTTTCTGTACATAAGTTGACACTACTGCACATTGAGTATTGTATGTCAGTAGAAATCTTTAAGTATATCACTAGTTTACTTGAGTATTAAAGACCCTGGTGACATATTGAAGATAGAATCTTCAATGATTAATTTATAATTAATTTATGATATAGTTCATAAAAGCTACAGCTAGCAGATTCCTCTTATCTGTTTAATATTCTTACAATTCCATACACACACGCACACGCACACACGCACACACGCACACACACACACATGCGCATGCACACGCACACACACACACATGCATCCACACGCAAACGCACACACACACGCACGCGCGCACGCACAAACACACACACACAAAGGCACATACACACAGAGGCACATATCTATATATATAAAAATGAGAATGTGTGTCTGTCTGTCTGTCTGTCTGTGTGAATCCCTAAAACTCGAGAACTACGCAACCAATTTCATTCAAATTTTACACATGCCTTACTTAGGGTTCCAATTGTGTTTTAGTCGAAAATTTTTTTAACTTCTTGCAGAGTTCGAGCCCACGGCAACATAATATCTCCTCCACTATTTAAGTATTACGTGTCAAAAGTGAAACAAAAACACTCATGTCAAATACTTTCACTTTAAAAATGAAACTATTCTACTAACTGAAACAATCACATTTCGATACTGTAATGACAGATACTTTCAGAGAGAGAGAGAGAGAGAGAGAGAGAGAGAGAGATGTATATGTATACATATAGATGTATATGTACACGTTATTCCACTAACTGAAACAATCACATTTCGATACTGTAATGACAGATACTTTCAGAGAGAGAGAAAGAGAGAAAGAGAGAGAAAGAGATGTATATGTATACATATACATGTATACATATACATGTATATGTACACGTATATGCATAGATATATATATATAGATATAGATCTATATGCATACATGTATATGTATACACATGTGTAGATGTATATATATATATATAGATGTACATGTAATATGTACACATATATACATATATATACATGCATACAGATATCTATACATATATATACCCATCACACACACATACACATGCACACAAACACACACATTAGTCATTTGTTTTCTTATCCAAAACTACGTCAAAAGTACTGAACGGATCTTTATGAAATTTGGAAATTATATTCTATGTATAACGGCCATAACTCCCATGAAAATTCATATATTTTGGATGTTGATGAAATTTTAACCCGAACATAACAGATGAGCATTATTTGTAATTCAACAGTACAACAGTGTAAGACTACCCTTTCAGATATACTTACATTGTGATTTCTGCAATGTGGTGCATAAATTGTCAAGTAAATGAGACGCATCTTTGCCTCCACTGATTCACTTGCAAAGTGTTGAGTAAAATTATTTCGTTGCAGACCTCCTTTGGGTCTTTTTATTATCACTACGACACACATAGTCCCCAGTTGGTAACATTGATTTCAAGGCCCTCCTAGATGAGAGACTGGCATTCCACTTAATGTCTATGTTCCATGCTGGCATGGATTGGAGAGTTATTAATGTAGAAATATGGTATCGTAGCTACTAACAGTTGAGGGTTGGCGTAGTCTAGACAGCGTTTTTAGATTTCATTATTCTCTTTAACCCGGGCAAAACCGGGTATTTCTGCTAGTCTTATATATAATTAAAAAGCATTTCACATCATTCATGCCAGTGAAAGGAAAGCAAAATGACAAAGTGAGTGAGAGTGAGTAGGGGAAATGGGAAGTATGAAAACATAGAGTGAGTGAGTGGCATATCTACTTTCAGAGCAGCAGGTATTTTGATAAAAACAAAATTCCAAAATTTTGTTGTTTCCTAATAATAAATAAACAAAAAATTGAAAACAAAATACTCTAAGTGATAATGGAAGTTCAAACACATGTACACACACACACACACACACACACACACACACACACACACACAGATGTATGTACACACATACACACATGCAAATGTACACACACAGAGACATACGAACATACATACAGACGTATGCACAGAAACACACATGCCCACACACAACGTAACTTCTGATGGTGGTAGAGAATAAAATTGTTATTGTAACGCACACACACACACTCACACACATACACATAGGAAATGTTGACAATTGACTAAATAATCATCAACAAAATATCACAATGTTGCCACATAAAGTTTCACTCACAGCAGTCAAAGATAATGAGTTCAATCCAATTCTTCAAGGAGGAAAACTCTTCCAGCAATGGCCAGTAGACTCATACTTACAAATGGAAGTAAACAACCTGAATTTTATAAGAAAGATTGAAGGTGGAACTTTACATTGGTTTAGCTGACCATTTAAATAATGTAGTGCAAAATGCTGGTATTCAGGCTGGGTGCACACTTATTCTTCCATCTTCATTTCAAGGATCCCCACGAGACATGCGAGAACACTATCATAATGCAATGGCTATAGTACATCAACATGGAACACCTGCCAAAAGAAGTTTTATAAAGAGGTTCTTCAAGAAACAACAGTAAATAATGATGGTTATCCATGCTACAGGTGATGCCAAGGAACAACAATACCGGTTGGTAACTGTGCAATTGATAATAGATATGTGGGTCCCTATAGTGAAGGTGCGTGGCTTAGTGGTTAGGGTATTTGGCTCACAATTGTAAGGCCATCGAGTTCAATTCCTGGCGACACATTGTCCTTGAGCAAGACACTTTATCTCACATTGCTCCAGTCCATTCAGCTGGCATAAATGAGTGGTACCTGTATTTTAAAGGGCCAGGTTTGTCAATCTCTCTGTCACACTGAATCTTCATGAGAACTACATTAAGGGTACACATGTCTGTGGAGTGCTCACTCAACAAGTGCTCAGCTACATACACATTAATTTCATGAGCAGGCTGTCCCATTGATCAGATCAACTGGAACCTCATCATTGTAACTGACAGAGTGCTAAGTTACCTATAACAAGTATCTATGTTGCCCATATAAATTTGGAAACATGTTCAACTATCAAGTCAGTGAAATACATATTCAAGTACCTATATAAAGAGTATGATACCATTAAACTTGATATAAATGAAAGGACAATGAACAGTGAAGTTGTACATGATGAAGTCAAATGCCATCTTGATGGGAAATATGTTAGTGCCCCTGAAGTGATGTGGCAGTTACTTGAAAACAAAATGCATGACAGATCTCAAGTTATACACTTTCCAGTGGATTTTCAATAGTAAGAACCTGTCTTTTCTAGAAAAGGCAACCAAGAAAAAGCATTGGAAAGAGCCACCCATTGTAGCATTCCTTTAACAGTGTGGTTTGTCAATATGTCAATATGAAAATGCAAGACATCATCATCATCATTGTTTAGCGTCTGTCACTTGTTATATATTGATATTCCTTACCATTTTGTATTTGATAAAAAGATGACTGTTTGAAAACCATGCAAAAGAGTGGGAGAGAAAATTATTTCAAGACTTTATTTTATAAATCCAAGAGAAGAAAGATTTCATCTGAGATTGTTATTACTACATGTTAAAGGAGCTTGCAATTTTGATGATCTTAAGACAGTTGATGGTGTAACAGTTATCACGAAGCTGCAAATTAAAGGAACTTGCTGCAGAATGATAATGAGTGGCGGAGATGCTTGACAGAAGCAGCTGTTGCTCAGATGCCTGCACAACTGAGGCAGTTATTTGCTCTAATCTGTATTTTTAATACTCCTAATGACCCTGCAGGATTGTACTATCAATTTGAAGACAGCATCATTGAAGACCAGAACAAATGCAAGAGAAGTTACTGTGCAGATAGCATCACAAGATATAGGCTCAATTCTCTTTATACACGGTTTACACTGCCAGGACTTACATCTACCTATTGTAAACATCCAGATCATTAGAGAGAATATTGAAAATGCCAATACAAAAACTACTGCGGCTGAAAGCCACACAGCAACACTGAATAAAAAGCTACGTGAAATATTTGAACATACTCTGACTGCTATTGAAACTGAGGATGCAGAGAACAAATTTTTCTTTTTGGATGGTCCTGGTGGCTCAGGAAGAACATACTTCTACAACACTTTGATCATTTACTTGATTTGCCATAACAAAACTGTCTTTTCTTATGCAACTACAGGAACAGCTGCAGATTTACTTATTGAAGGAAGAACAGTCCTGTTCTAATTTTTGAAAAATCATCCTCACACATAAGAATATCTTCTGAAAGTTCCACAGAAATAAAAGCTGCTGCTTTAATAATAATTGATGAAGTCGCAATGCTTTCCAACAATGCACTTCATGCAATTGATACCCTATTGAAGGAAATCATGCATTCAAATAGGTTATTTGATGGCAAAGTTTTTCTTTTGGATGGTTATTTTTGCCAGACTGCACCAGTTATACTAAGAGACTCAAATGCTGCAATTTCAGAGTCTTGCATAAAAATTTCAAACTTGTGAAGAACTGTTAGTAAACTAAGCCTTACAGAAAATGTACACACTGAAGAACAAGAAGATTTCTCCCGGTGGTTGTTGAAAATTGGTAATGGCACACTCTACAATGACTGTGGTTTGACTGAAAACACCATTGAGATACTGGAATACATGTTATCTTCAGAAGATATTGTAAGAGACATATTTGGAGAATCTCTTGACATTGCAAATGAAGATCATATGGAAGATCTTGCTTCAAAGATTATTTTTACACCAACAAATAAAGATGCCTTAAAAATAAATGAATCTATTCTTACATTACTTCCTGGACAATCAAAAGAATATTTCAGTGTAGTGACAATTTCTTTAGAAGATGCAGTTTCTGTTGTTAATGTTCCAGTTGAATTTTTGAATTCTCTAACTCCGTAGGGAATGCTGCCACACAGGCTGAAACTCAAGGTTGGCTGCATTGTCATGCTATTGCATAATCTAAATCCACTGAGAGGGTTATTCAATGGCACCCATTTATTAGTAACGTCCATGCATGGTTTGTATATTCATGGCATGATACTAAGTGGTTAGTAAGAAAGAAGAGGAGGTGTTTATCCCTAGGATGAACCTCTCAGTATATGATACAAATATGCCTTTTGTAATGAACAGAAGACAATTTTCTGGAATACCTGCATTTGCTATGACCATCAACAAATCACAAGAACAATCATTTTGTCAAGTTGGTATTTATTTACCTTTTCTTGTGTTTAGTCATGAGCAGCTTTATGTTTCTTAAAGCAGGACAAAAAGCAAGGACAATCTTAAGATACTCATAAATAATGATGGAAAACAAGGAAATCTTTACGGAAATCACAGATTTACAATGAATATTGTAATAAAAGAACTTTTGGAATGGCATTAATTACATGTTAAGATATGTGTCCATATGTACAATATGCATATGTAAACATAAGTAGTCTCACTGTTTTTTTTTACTCTGTGTTTCATTAACTAGTGTGGAGTTACATGCATGTCTTTTGCTTTTTTCTAAATGAAAGTGTAAAATTTTTGTAAATACAGTATTATCATTTTGAATTAAATCATTCAATGAAACATTAGAATAAATTTTTTGTACAATATTTGCATATATATATATATATCATTGTGACTGATTATTTTTGGCTGACAGTTGGCACTGTCACATTTATGAATTTTTAAAAATATTTTTTTCTTCTAAATAAACAGTGCAAAGTCTTAAAACAAAAAATTTATCAATAATTTTTCTCATTGTTTTGATGTGCTATTTTCAATAATTAATATAAATGTTGGCATTTTTGATGACATGGGTATGCTAGTGTATTAATGTTGATTTTGTTCCATACTTGAAACACTGTTATCTTTATTTCTTCTTAATTATATTGCCTTATTTGTTATTCAGTTATCTTGCCCTTTTATTTTTTATATTTATCCTGTTTCATATTTGTCTATATTTGTTTTTACTCTTATTTTCTTATTTTCCTTATTTCATTTTTTTTCTGCTTTCTCTTTATTTTTTTTATATATATGTATCATTACTTTAATTTCTCCTTAACTTGTGAGTTTGTTCTAACCATTATTATTTGTCACTTCTGTAGCTATTTCTACTTTGTTTGAGCATGATTCCTTACTTGATAATATTTTCAACTTGATTTATATTTCAATATTGATATATAGAGTAAGGCAGTGAACTGACAGAATAGTTAGCATGCTGGTCCAAATGCTTCATGGAATTTCATCTGTCTTTACATTCTGAATTCAAATTCTGCTAAGGTAAACTTTGCTGTTCATCCTTTCAGAGTTGATAAAATAAGTATCAGTTGATTACTGGGATCAACATAATAGGCTTAATCCCTCTGTCAAAATTGCTGGCTTTGTGCCAAAGTTAGAAACCAATATTAGAATGTCTCCAATTACCTGAAATATGATCTACAAATCCATAGCTCAATACTGTCTCCATCTAGCTTAGGTATATATGATCCACAAATCTATAGCTCAGGAGTGTCCAGTATCTCCATCTAGCTGAAGTATGATCCACAGATCCTTAACTCAAGAGTCTCCACCTGGCTGAGGAATGATCCATAGATCTTTAGCTGAGGAGTGTACAGTGCCTTTACTTTGCTGTGGTATGATCCACAAATCCATAGGTCAAGATATACAATGTCTCTACCTAGTTGAGGTATGATCTACAGATCTACAACTCAAGATGTACAGTGACTCCACTTAGTTGATCAGGAGACTGCACATCCCAATATATAGGATTTTATTGTGACCAATCAGACTTGTAATAAGCAGAGTTATGTTGCTAAGCTAGAGACACAACACAATGACTATAGTTAAGCTTATTAATGTTTTAAACATTCTGTTATAAAAATAATACTTCAAAAAAACTGAAGTTTTCAATGTTTGTTATTTTATGTGAGATTTTAAAATCAACATCTGTATATTGTTGCTTACCTCATTAAATAACTTTCTTTAAAATTCTTTATTTTGTTTCTTTTTCATTCTAGCATATTTCACTCAACATAATATGGAGTTTGATCATTTTCTATGTAAAGTTATGCAAGGTGACATTACAGCTATTAAACAATGTATTGTAAGAAATCCTGATAGAGTAAGCTGCTCCTTTTTATTGTCATCTCAAATTTGACTGTTATTTTATCTTTATATTCAATTTAGAAGTATATGTATATATAATCAATATATGGAAATATATTTTATACTCAATATCAAATATTCTTAAGTCTCCATGGATATTTTTGTCCATGATATTTCATTTCATTTCCCACTCATCCCACTCTTCCTTCCTCTAATCATCATCATCCTCAGTAGTAGCATCAGCTGCAACAGCAGTTTAAGAAAGACAAAGGAAAGCTAGAGTTGATTGAATATAGGTTAGATAGAAAGCCACTATGATGTAAAGGAGTGATCTGATAAGAAATATTCAGTCCAAAAGTTAGTGTCAATAAGATGTGGATATGTTTATTAGGAGTTTCTCATGCCACATACAGTTGATGACATTGCCAATTGTCATTCATTGTGTGACTTTGAACCTGAAATCCTCTCTGGAGCTATACAGGTTGTATCTAGATAGAGGAAGGCACCCAAATTGATAAATAAGGGGGTTGTTTTTCTCATAGTGCAAAGTAGAATGACAGATGGGACACTTAGAGTATAGAGACACCAAGATTAAGGGATAGTGTTATAATTACAGGCCAACCTTTGATGATCTTGCATGTATTTAAATGATGGGTGATTTCCTTCAGGTGATGTAGTCAGTGTTGTTTAGCTGAAATATATAATTCCAAGACACTGCTGAATATATGTAAACTCCAACTGCTGACTGCTATCTTAAAATTTCTTATTTTCTCCACCAGAGATAATACATTACTATAGAATTTCATGAACTATGCCAGAGAATATAAAAAGAATCTATGCAAATATTCCTGAGGATTTTGATTGTTTATAGATCTATTCAGTAAATTATACACCATTTTATGGTCTGATCTCTACAGTAGGGTTAATTCAATGCTTTCTGTTATTTAGCTGCATCTCCTATCATCTGTTACTTAAAATTTTATCAGTACTCTCTTTCAATTCATTATTGATATCGTAGGTAACAGCATTATAGTAGAGATTGTACCTAAAACCAACAACTTATATTTAATAAGAAACAGATTTCTAAAATAGTGATGATATAGCTTTAGTTAAGCTATACACAAATAAATTAACAGAAACCCAGATTTATTCAGTTAAATACATGAGGGTGACAGCCGCCAGTCACTTCTACCTTGTAGAAGCCTACTTAACCAGAAGTCCACTTTGCTGCAGACCAGCTCCCTAGCTAGCCTGCAGCAAAGTTCCTGTCTACAGTTCATCTGTCATAAATCCTTGGGCAGTGCCCTACATACAGCTCCCCACCAGAACTGTTGACTGACATTGGAATTGGGAAAGTGTTTTAACTGCTCTGCTGTGCATGTGGTTACTCAACTCTTTGGTGACTGTTCCTTGCCAAGGGTTAATGTGATTTACCTGGGGTGGCCGCTGTTTGGTGGTTGAGCTACTTGGATGGTGCTGTCAATATTGAGATGGGCTGGTTACAACCTATTTATAGAAACTGTGTCTTATTGTCTGCCAATTAGGAGTTAGAATGATTTGTCTCCCGGACATATGACTTCGTATGAGCCATCATAGGGTGACTGGAGGGGATTTTGTCTCATGTCATTCGAATGAACATGAAGTTAGCCATGTGGAAGTCATTTGGTACAGATGATCTAGGTGTACCATGTGTTGACATGGGAATAAGACGCAACTGGCCCACACTGACTCTCAGTTGCATGAGGTACCTTTTGACATCCGGGTTTGACTTCGTGTTCAGAAGGAACTCTCCTGGCACTGTAAGAGGGGCACCATACACCATTTCCACAGAAGAAATGTTGAGATTTTCCTTTGTGGGGGTGGGTGCAGATTCCCAGCATCACCCATAGAAGATGATCAATCCAATTGGGCCCATTAAGTTTGGTTGTCAGGGATTCCTTCAGGCAGCGGTAAAATCACTCCACTAACTCGTTGGCCTGTGGAGTGCTTTGGGGTGCTGATGGCCCTTGGCTTGTTTATAGGAGATGCAGGTCTTGTTCCACTCTGCAATTTGCTTGGCTACACTATTCCAGTCTATCAAAAGAGTCACTAGGTGCTTCTTGTGTAGCCCTGCATTTTGGCTTGCAATAAGGATATCATCTAAGTATGCAAAGACAAAATCAAGACCCTGCACACAGTGTCCATCAGGCATTGGAAGGATTGTGCTGTATTTTTTAAGCCAAAGAGTGTATGTAGGAATTCATACAGCCTGAAAGGAGTGATCACAGCAGTTTTCAGTACATTGTTGTCTTGTACTGGTATTTGGTGGTAACTTCGGATAAGGTCAACCTTCAAGAAAACCGAGCACCTGGCTAGCTGGGCTGAGAAGTCCTATATGTGCAGAATGGGGTAGTGGTCAGGTGTCATGTCTGCATTGAGACAATGGTAATCTCTGCAGGGACACCAACCTCCATTGGGTTTTGTTGCCACATGCAGGAGTGATGACCAGGGACTGCTTGATCAGTGAATTATGCCCAATGCCTCCATATTGTCAAACTTGGCCTTTGTGATAGCAAGTTTCTCTGGTGATAGACAACATGTGTAGCTGTGCCCTGGAAGGCCAGTGGTGGAGATGTGGTGTGTCACTCTGTGGTGGGCTGTAGGTTTGGAGAATATCGAGGTAAAGAGATTGGAGTTACTCGCAAGGAAATTTGAGAATTTGTTCTCGGTCTGAGAGATGGTTGCTATGCATGTTCAGCTGTTGCCAGAGACCTGGAAGCATATGTGTTGTTGTTGATGAGTCATCTCCCCTGCAAATCAACCAGTAGCAAGTGTGCTCCAAGAAAGTCTGCCCTGATAATGGGCTGATGGGCATCAGTGATGGTGAATGCCCATGTGTAATTTTGTGAGCTGATGTTGAGAGAAAGGATGCAGTGACCATACGCCTCAATTGTGGAGCCATTGACAGCTGTTAAAGGTTGGCCCTGCTTTCCATAATGGAGGTCCCTTGCCAATGCTGGTATTATGCTGACTTCTGCTCCAGTATCGATTAGGAACCGACATCTGGAGCTTTGATCACAGACATGGAGCAGTTGATCGTGTCTGCCAGCCACAGGGCATTCAGTGGCAGCCGGCCCTGGAGTTTCCTGGGGTCGATGGGCAAAGGATCCTGACGATACATGGTTGTTGGTACTTCATAACCTTTTTCCCAAACTTTGTGTCATAGAAGCACAGGCCATCTTGCTTAACTCTACCATGTCTCAAGGCCAACCCTATGGCATTGACCATAATACCACTGGATAAAAAATGTTTGTCAGCTGCTTTTGCTAACTGCCATATTCCTTGATCTCGGTCTGAGTTATGAGGGCCTGGACCTGGAGTGGTAACTTGTGGAGGAATATTTCCCTAAACAAAAAGGAAGGTGACACACTAGAGGGAAACTAATGCCACCATCTTGTCCAATTCTTCATCCAGTATCTTGGCTGCCACTTCCCGGTCTCTCTGCTGGAATGTATTCACCAACCTGTCTTTTAATATAGTGTATTTGTGTGTTGCTGGGGTTTGGGTTAAAATGTCCAGCACCCTCGTTGCCATGTCCTTATCTAATACCATTCCTATGGAAGATTATTTTGTTAGGTGTGTAGTTATTTTGCATATGTTAAATTGTACTCCCACCTGCCATAGCTCAGCCCTCTTCAGCCAGAATTGTGGTAGCTTCAGTGCTGCTGTGTGATCACTTACCATGTTTCTTTGATTTTCTGTTTACTTTGATATGTGAAGTAAAAGCTGTTGTTCTTCTGTGGGATCACTAGCTAGCCCGCAGCAAAGTTTTTGTCTACAGTTTGTCTGTCATAAATCCTTGGGTGGTACCCTACAATGAAATGATAAATTTATACCGAACCTCTGAGAACTTGCTAGGTTCGCTTCATTCCCATGAATCATTGTATCCACTTCAACCTCACTACCATTCCACAGCCATTCATCAATGTATGTTCAATTATACCCTTATCACCACTCTATGAATGAATGACCTATGAATGATTCAACGCCATCTCAATAACTTACTCCTGTTAGTCTATGCACAGTCAACAACCACCTCACTACTTCACCACACTTGTTAACATTTGTATGATCAAATACCACTACACTACCAGTCCACTCCCCTTAAGTTATGTATGGCCAACTACCACCTCACTACCACTCACATTATTCTGTGTATAGTTAATTATCCTCTCACTACCATCCCGCTCCCATTAATCTATGTATGGTCAAATAACACCACACTTCCACTCAATTCTTGTTAACTTATTTATGATCAACTATTTATTATACATAATGGAAGTCAGGTGGTTGTTGACCTTACACTAGGATCAAATGACTTACTCTTTACTCTTTTACTCTTTTACTTGTTTCAGTCATTTGACTGTGGCCATGCTGGAACACCACCTTTAGTCGACCAAATTGACCCCCAGGACTTATTCTTTGTAAGCCTAGTACTTATTCTATCGGTCTTTTTTGCCGAACCGCTAAGTTACGGGGATGTAAACACACCAGCATCGATTGTCAAGCGATGTTGGGGGGGACAAACACAGACACACAAACACATACACATGTATATATACATATACATATATACAACAGCCTTCTTTCAGTTTCCGTCTACCAAATCTACTCACAAGGCTTTGGTTGGCCTGAGGCTATAGCAGAAGACATTTGCCCAAAGTACCATGCAGTGAGACTGAACTCGGAACCATGTGGTTGGTAAGCAAGCTACTTACCACACAGCCACTCCTGCACCTATAACTTGTCCAGAAAAAGATAACAAATATGATAAGAAATATGTCAAAATATTTAAACCAAAATACATCAGCTGTTGGACATACATCTATAGATTTTCATGTAACAGCAGGAAATAGATACCTGTTTCCACTGTTAGCAGAAAATGTTGTTAATCCAATGGTGATGGTTAATTTCCTTTTTTTCTTCCTTGCTATATTTGACAATACACTGCTGTGTAACAAATTCTAGAGTGTAACAATTTAGAATGAGACATATCTAAATGTTACATCTTTCTCTCTCTCTCTCTCTTTTGTCTGTCTGTCTGTCTGTCTGTCTCTCTCTCTATCTCTTCTGTCTGTCTATCTATCTCTGTCTCTCTCTCTCTCTTTCTTCCTTCCTTCTTTCCCCTAACTCCCTCCCTCCTTCTCTCCATCCTTCCTTTCTTTCTCCCTCCCTCCTTCCCCCTCCCCTTCTTTCCTCTCTTTTTCCTTCCTTTCTTCTTTTCTTCTTTCTAAACACCATTATTTACTTTGTCCTCTTCTCTGTCCTTCAGATTAACAATCCCAACAATTGTGGCAACACCATACTTCATTTTGCAAGTGTTAAAGGCAACACCAACATTGTCCTAATGTTACTGAAAGCAGGAGCTAGCGTAACATCAACAGATCAAGACGGCAATACACCTTTACACTGGGCAGCACTAAAGTAAGATCACAACAATTTGTTTTTTAATTTTTTTATTATTCACACACACACAAACGTATACGTAAGAGAGTGTGTCTTTATACACACAAGCCACACTATGCGTGTATATGTCGGGGTATAAATGTATATGTACTACTATAGTAGCTGCCAAAATGACAGATTTTATTTGATAAACGTTAGAATGTGACAGAACCATAAAAACAGAAAAAATACAATATAGAAAAGGGAAATTATTTGTAAAGAGAGAGAGGGGGGAGGGAAAAAGGTATTGTTGAGCTGGTGATAGATTTAAGAGTGTGTGAAGGCGCATGGCTTAGTGGTTAGGGTATTCAGCTCATGATTGAAAGGTTGTGAGTTCAATTCTTGGCAGCGAATTGTGTCATTGAGCAAAACTCTTTATTTCATACAGTTCTATATTTAAGAGGTGAGGAATTATGCACATTATTTACATTATTTACATTTGACGGATATTTGTCTTCATCTTGTTTGTTGTAAATAATGTAAATAATGTACTTTATTTCATGTTGCTCCAGTCTACTCTGCTTGCAAAAATTAGTCGTATCTGGTATTCAAAGGGCCAGCCTTGTCACACTGTGTCACACTGAATCTCCCTGAGAACTACGTTAAGGGTATGCATGCTGTGGAGTGCTCAGCCACTTGCATATTAATTTCATGAGCAGGCTGTTCCATTGATTAAATCAACTGGAACCCCTGTCATTGTAACTCACGGAGTTCCAGATTTAAGTGTAATGAATACCAGAGAAGGGGAGGAACATAGCCATCAATGTGTTAGTGTAAGATCAATTAGGTGAGCTCTATGTCACTTTAATGCTGGGAATCTATTTGTCACTCTGTCTAATTATATCTATTTGTCTATATGTCTGACTGTTTCATTAAGTGTCTATCTGTCTCCATCTCATCAAATGTACACACACACACACACACACACACACACATGCACATATATATACATACACACACATAGAAGCATATACACACACACACACTAACATACATGTGTGTGTGTAGTATATATGAAAAGTGTAAAGATCCCCTTCAGTCATAAATGACCATAGGATTGTATCTAGTAAGTTTCTCTCTGAGGCACAAGTCCAGGCAAGGTTGTTTTGTGGAAGACCAACAGTTGGCCATACATACCAGTCTCTCCTCTGCATGCTATCGATGTTGTCCAAGGGAAAGGCAAAAGCTGATATAGCTGATACTGAAGCAATGTGAAATAAAGTGTCTTGCTCAAGAACATAAGGCACAGCCTGGTCCAGGAATCAAACTCACAATGTTACGGTTGTAAGCCCAACACTCTAATCACATAGCTAGATATGCTTGTATAGTCTTAAAACTCTGTCATTGCTAGCCTGCTTGCTTGCATGCATGCATGCTTGTCTGTAATTCAATACTGCCAAACTGTTGCATAATTGGAAAATACTCTCAAAGTAAGGTACTTCTGAAATGTGAATACAAACAGAATAAAACAAGTTTCTCATAAATCAGACCACTAATTCCCGAGATATGTGGTTTTTTGGGGTTTGTTTCCACAAATTTAAGCAGTGAAACCTGGAGTTATTGCCCTTTACTGTGAACGCCTTTATAAATAGCCAAACTGGCACATAATGGGAAAATACTCTGAAAGTAAGGTACCATTGAAATGTGAATATAAACAGAATAAAACAAGTTTTGCATAAATCAAACCATTGGTTCTCGAGATTCGTGGTTTCTTCAGGCACCTTGAACTATTAGTGACCCAACGGGTCATGGATAGTCTAATATATAATATATACAATTATATCATGACATACTTAATATATATAACCTGACTATTATTTCCTGTCTTTGTAATATCTTTATTTTTACCTTCCTCATTCTTTCAGTAACCAACATGAAGTGGTGGCATTGTTGCTGTGCCATGGAGCTGATACCAACATCCTCAATAGAAACGGGTGTAGTCCACTCCATGAAGCCATCCTTAAAAACAATATAAAGGTGGTGGAGAAAGTACTCAATACAACAGATGTACATAACGTTCAGGTTGGTGAATATATGTATCCAGTCTGTATCAGGGTAACTAATATATTGATCTTAGAGAATGTTGTTCAATATTATTATCATCATTGATTAAGTAATACAACACACATCCTGCACAGAGAACTTTATGATGGTCATGATGATGATGAGGATGATGGTGGTGGCGGTGGCAGTTGTGGTGGAGGTGCTGATGGTGGTAGTGGTGAGTTTGAGTGTGTGTGTGTGTGAATACTTACATTCTGCCCTTCACATGATAAAACACTGAACTATGGCCAATGAACACATCTT
This sequence comes from Octopus bimaculoides, assembly GCF_046866305.1. Taxonomy (NCBI): domain Eukaryota; kingdom Metazoa; phylum Mollusca; class Cephalopoda; order Octopoda; family Octopodidae; genus Octopus; species Octopus bimaculoides. The sequence continues at coordinate 76,848,486 of NC_142935.1, forward strand.
CAAATAATTCTATGCTTTTAAAGACAAGCAGAACATAATCTCTCTTACTTGAAAAACAGTTAAGGGGTTTGTTGTATCCTCCACCTCCAAATGTTGTGGTACCACCATGATATTGTGACAGATGGTCTAGATACACTGTACCAGTGTAGTAACAGTAAACAAGATAACGATGCAGCCGTAATAACAACATAACGATCCAACAATCTCTTCATGAACCAACAATCAATATTCCAAACAAACTAACCAACGGACACCTACCTTCTGACTTCACTGTGAACTCTGCTCGAACTAACACACAAACTTCACTCTGAGCGCCACTGTTTATAATCACTCGGTCTAGTCTATTTCTCACAAGGGAGCATAGTAACTCTCATCACGACATCTCCCCCTTTGAGATTTCAACTTCCGGAAGAAGTGAAGTTGATTTTATTTTCTATTTTTCCAGCACCTCTCCTTCTCTTTCTTTTTCCTTTTAATTTGATATCTTTTTCATTTTGGCATTATTTCTAAATGTAGTCTGTTTCCTTTTTTTACTGTTGCTTCTACAAGGCTCAATCTCTTTCAGTGCTGGCACCTCAGACATGTCATAGTAGACTTCCATTGGTATTTTCTTTCGTTTTTCAACTTGTCTTGTCTGTCTTTAATTAGTTTAGCTGTCTCTTATGTTCCGAATGTTGTCCTTTAATTATATACATCATGTCTCCTAATCTTTTAGTTACAAAACCATCCTCCTAGCCTTCTTTACCAATTTTGTAATGTTTTGTTCCCTTTTCTGTATTTCCTTTAAAGATATTTTTCATTGCAATAATTTATCAAAGATCGATTTTATTTTTCACGTGAACATTAACTCTGCCAGAGACTTTCCTGAGCTGGTATTCAGATTGGGCATTACTCTATATACCCTCAAGAATTCCGTTAGTGCTTTGTCATTATCTACATCATTCCTTGCTTTTTTTAACACTCACTTGAAAGTATCAACAAATCTTTTTACCTGCTTGTTTGACCTCGGGTGGTTGGTCGGGGTAAAAATATGCTTTATCATATGTATTTTGCAGAAATGTTTTAAATTGTGTTCCATTATCTGATACCAATGTGTCTTGAACACTGTATCAGGCAAATAGTTCATACAGGAACTTTATTGTTGTCTTTGTGGTTGGTTTATTGTACCTGTGTACCTCTGGTCACAAATAACTCTGGCCATTTTGTACTGCTATCAACAACAATTAGATAGTGTGTGCCATTCATGGGTCCAGCATAGTCGATATGTACCCTGGACCATGGACTATCCATCTCAGGTCATGATTGGTATTTCGCCAGTGGTGCTTTGGCTGCTAGCACATGATTTTACACAATTTTCAATTTCCCGGTCCATTGTCAGCCAATATACATAGCTCCTTATTAAGGCTTTCATTCTTGACATTCCTGGGTGTCCACTGGAATTCCTGCAATACTACCACTCTTTGGTTGGTACTACCACTCTTTGCACATACATTAAAACATTGTCGCATAGTGAAAAATTATTCGAATTTGTATTTTTATTTTGCTTATTTTTTAACATTACTTTCATTCTTGTAATGTAATTATCCTCTGCAGATTTCATTTTTATATCATACACTGTCACCGGCAGTTTGTCAATAACATTACACATAATGTTTTTAATTAATTTTTTCTTCAATTCAACTGCTGAATTCTTTTCATTGGTGGGGCAGCCATTTAACTTTTTACTGTACCAGCTTATTGGGAAATCCCATAAATCAAATAACTCCAACCAGTCAGTACCAAACACTGCTTGCGTTCTTTACACCAAAAACTTTTGCCTTGCAAGTTTTTCCTTGAAATGTGACATTGTTCCACATTTTGCCTACAAAATGTAGTTTGTCACCCATCATGCCACATGCAGTTTTCATTGTTTTTCTTAACATAGGTTTCCCTATTTTTCTCCACGTGTCAATGTTAATGATTGAAATGTCACTACCAGTATCCAGTTGTGATTTAATATTTACTCCGTTTACTTTTATGTGTACAAATTTCCTTATTTGGGATTCAATTTTACTTTCTGCTGAGAGCCCTTTAGAACTTTTTGCATTTGACCTTCATACTTTTGTTCTGCAGTGTGAACACTGTGTCCCAATTTTTGACGACTATAACATTTTTGGTTTTTAAGAGGACAATCTGTTTTGAAATGTAAGTCTCCACATCTGTAACATGGATTAGGACCTAGCATTCTTCTTTGGTTATACTTGGTTAACATATCTGTATTTTTGTGAAATCCTTTTCTTGAATTTTTCTTACACTGTGTTTCAGGTTTACCATCCTTTGACACTCTTCTGCATCAGTCTGCAGGGTTAACTCTTGGTTCGTTTGTTCAAATTTTGAAAGAATTCTTGCCTGTATTTCTGTATCTTCATTTACAGTAAGACCTTGTACAAAAATGAGACACTTAAACATCTCAGGAGTAAGTTCTTTAAGTTTAAAACTATCACACATTCTATTGACAGTTCCTGCATATGTAATAAAGACTTTTTGGGCAATATGAAATTACAGTGTCACTCATGCTCAGATGGAGCTAATTTACATAATAATAACCTTACTTTTTCTTCGTCCAACCATGTTTTGCAATCTTCCTTAAAAATCTCCTTGTACCTTCTGTAGTTACACTGCAAAAGTTATACTCTCCTCTGGGTTATAACTGAATTCTTTTATGGAGTTCAATATGCCATCTGGCGAAAATGAACTTACCACATTTTTGGACTTCTTTGCATATAGCTCCAATAATTGTTGTTGTTGTAGTTGCTTCTGCAGCTCCTGTTGCTGTTCTTGTTGCTTTTGTGTCTATATTATAAAAGCTAGCTAGTATGTCTTCCACCATTTAACAAGTTGTATCATGACCAAATTGTTAAATAACCTATGTGAGCTTCACAACCCTCATCGCCAGATGTTGTATCCTCCATCTCCAAATGTCATGATACAATCACAATGTGCCAGTGTAGCAACAGTAAACAAGATAATGATCCAGCTGTAATAGCAATGTAATGATCCAACAATTTCTTCATGAACCAACAATCTCTTCATGAACCAACAATCAATATTCCAAACAAACCAACTGATATCTTCCAGCTTCACTGTGAACTCAACTTGAACTAACACAAACTTCACACTCTGACTGCTACTATTTATAATTGCTCGGTCCAGTCTATTTCTAGCAAGGGGATATCATGACTCTCATCACAACAGGGTTACAAGGGCATCCAGCTATAAAAACAATGCTTCAATAATATGCATTGATCTAATCCATGCTATCATAAAAAAATAGACATAAAACAAACAAGCAAATGAATGTACATGTATATATGTCTGCAAATTTGTACTTATTTATGTATTTTATGTATGTTTGTAAGCATGCATGCATCCATGTATATATATATATATATATATATATATATATATATATATATATATATATATATATATATATATATGCATGTATGTATATATGTACATATGCATGTATGTATGTATGCATGCATGTGTGTGTGTGTGTATGTATGTATGTATCTGTCTGCCTGTCTGTCTGTCTATCTTATTTTTTATGCTTTACTTGTTTCAGTCATTAGACTGTAACTATGCTGGGCACAGCCTTGAGGAATTTTTAGTCGAATGAATCAACCCCAGTACTTATTTATTTTTTTTTTTTTTTGAGCCTGGTACTTATTCTATTGGTTTCCTTTACTGAACTGCTAAGTTACAGAGATGTAAATACACCAACACTAGTTGTCAAGTAGTGGTGGGGACAAACACAGACACAACCCCCCCCCCCCACACACACACATATGATGAGCTTCTTTCAGTTTCTGTCCACCAAATCCACTCACAAGGCTTTGATTAGCTGGAAGCTGTAGTAGAAGAAATTTGCTCAAGGTACCATGCAGTGGGACTGAATCTGGAACCATGTGGTTGGGAAGCATGCTTCTTATCACACACCCACACTGGCACCTGTGTGTGTGTGTGTGTGTGTGTGTGTGTGTGCGTGTGCATGTGCATGTGTATGCGTGTGTGTGTGTGCATGTATGTGTGTGTTTGCCTGCATTTTTAGATATGCATGCACATATCTGAAAAGATTGTACAACCTCAAATTATCCAAAAAGAAACTCATGGCATTGGGTAACTGAATCTGGAAAATACAAGATCAAAACTTTGACTGTAGCATTAAACAGCAAACTCTCAAAAGAGCAAAGCCATACACAAATGACACAAGAAATTGCAGCTTTTGCATAGTAGAAAGAATGTACACACCACTTAGAACAAATTGCTCCAACAACTGACAACAAGAAACGAGATATTCGCATCAGATGTATTCTGATTAGCAGTACCACACAGACAAAGCTGAATGCATCTACTATTTTACTGTCCTTCTTCTTTCACAATAACCTAATGAATACAACCTAGACTATATTGATCTGAGCTGCTACCTTTGGATTTTAATTTTACTTATACTGAAACTTTTTTTACAATTTTGATTGACAACAGAACTTTCATAGGAGCAGAAACTCAGATTTATAAAAGTCAAGGTTTGTGTAAATGCAAACCTCTATCACAATATTGACAAATACTATGTTTTCTTGTGTGTTCTAACATATCGTCAATGACCATCATTGCTAGCTACAAGACATTTTGATGATTGAAGTAAGTGAAGAGGCTCTGCTCTTATTCCAAACCATGCCTATTACAGTAGAACCTTGCAGTACGAGTGTACCATTGTATGAGCTGACGCTAGTGCAAATTTTTGTCTTGAAGTACAACTGGAAATCAGCAGTACAAGTGAATTTCATACAAGTGACTACTAGCTGGCACTGAGCTCACATATGCTCTCCTAACAAGCACAACTTTCACTCGCTCAGTTCACGTGTTTATCTCATGGCAGCATCCCTACTGTGTTTTTCCCAATGTGTTTTTTTAGTTTTGTGCATTTTTTGCTATTGTTTTATAATAATTACTTGTGTAGCCATAGGTCTTAGGAAGGTTAGTGCAAAGGACAGTGCTGAAGAGAAGAAAAAGCTGATTATGATAGAACTGAAGAAGGAAATCATTGATAAACATGAGAGAGGAATGTGTATAGTGGACATAACATGTCAATCCGATTGAAGCACATCAACGATCTGCACCATCCTGAAGAAAAAGGATGAGATCAAGGTCGTTACAACTGCAAAGGGTGTCTCCAGGCTCTCCAAGCAATGCACCTCTATCCATGAAGAGATGGAAAAATTGCTTCTCCTGTGGATCAAAGAAAAGCAACTCACAGGGGATATGATTACCATCATCTGCAAGAAAGCATGAGCGCTGTATGGGGATCTCCTGAAGCAGTACCCTGGAACATCGACAGAGGAGACACCAGAAGACACATTTAAGACCAATCATGGGTGGTTTGATAATTCCAAGAAGAGGACTGGTGTTCATAACATCAGGTATAGAGAAGCAGCAAGTTCTGACATGATGGCAGCTGAGGATTTTGTGTGTGAATTCCATCAGCTCGTTGCAGCCAAAGAGTACTTCACACAACAGGTATTCAACTGTGATAAAACTGGCCTTTTTTTGGAAAAGAAAATGCCTAGAAAAACCTACATAACTGCAGAGAAGAAGACAATGCCAGGCTACAAGCCAATGAAAGAGAGGCTAACTCTCACCCTTTGTGCCAATGCAAATGGAGATTTTAAGATTAAGCTGCTCCTTGTCTACCATTCAGAAAACCCATAAGCATTCAAGTCGCACAAAATCTTGAAGGAGAAGCCTCAGGTCATGTGGAGGACAAACGTTAAGGCCTGGGTTATCAGGCAATTCTTCACTGAGTGTGTCAACCTTGTCTTCGGAGCAGTAGTGAAGAAGCACCTTCTAGAGAACGATCTTCCTCTCAAGGCCTTCCTCGTCCTTGACAATGCTCCTGCTCACCCTCCTAACCTTGAAGATAATATCCTGGATGAATTTAAATACATAAAACTCCTGTACCTTTCATGCAACACTATCTTGCAGCCCAAGGACAAATAGGTGATTTCGAATTATAAGAAATTGTACACCAAACACAAAAAATACAAATCTAACCCTTCATGACAGTTGGAAGGAGCACTACAACATTGTTAACTGCCTGAAAATCATCGATATGGCCTGGCAAGGTGTAATGAGAAGAACACTGAATTCTGCATGGTGGAATCTGTGGTGTGACTGTGTGTCTGAAAGAGACTCTGAAGGGTTTGAATCTGAGACACCTATAGTCAAAGAGACAGTGTCTCTTGGACCACGAAGATGACAATGGGGACATTAATGATTTCATTGAGAAACACTCAGAGGAGATTATAACAGATGAACCCCTGCAGCTTCAAGAGCAGCAGCATTCAAATGCAGTGGAAGAGACTGGTTCTCTGGAGGAGAACATTGTAGTGGAGATGGCTATCTCTACAAGTGACATAAAGGCAGTATTGGCAAAGTGGCTGTATGTTTCTGAATTTGTAGAAAAATAATCATCCTGGAAAAGTATCTACAGGTTGTGCAGCTGCTTTATTTAACTGCATGATGTTTTTTTTTTATCTGGCAGCTAGGTTGCATTGGTGGTAATTCATTCAGTTGCTTGATTCATTCAGTTGCTTGCATGTAGCAACTGTAATTGTGCTAATTGAGATCAGCACCCAGTGTGAGACAACATTCGGCATATAGTTATGTCAATCGCTTTAGTGCAAGTACTGTTTGCTTACCTAAATTATATCCCTTTGCAGGATGCTCATGCAGTATTATTCCTGAATAAGATCACTTAACAGCACAAGTCAGATCAACTTCATATATTTACAATCACATGAATTCAAAAATTGACTTTAGTGTGGTAGAGTTCAAAACAGGGTACCACACACAGTGGCATACCACATTGTGAACAATGGTATCTAGTTTCGTTACATTTCCCTTTTGTTTTATATATTGTGCATCTCTTAGAAGCATTTGTCTTCTTGGCGGTGTGGGGTGGGGAAACAGTCGTGGAAAATGTCTACGTCCCTTCACCAAGCAGTGAGGAGAGAGTCTGGCGTGGAGACATCCATGCTTTCTATACTTTGGCAAGTCTGATGCTTCTATCATTTCACAGAACAATAGATTTCTGAATGTCAATCTATCCTCCACACTGCCAAGCATCTGCCAAATCAAATGTGAATTCATGACACACAAGTCAACTATATACAAGAAACTTTTTCTGTACCATTTCACAAATTTTCTCACTAATTTGTGTGTCATCACCAACTGATCTGAGCAATTGACCTCGCCCATCCCTTCATTGTATGAAGCAACTACACTTGGTTTCATTATGGCATTACTGCCTGCATCTTGTTTCCTAGTACCCTTCATGCTTGCAGAATGCATTGTGGATAACATGCAGACGTTTTTCTTGTCACACCACTCTAGAGCGAGAATGCAACTATTGGTGCATCTGTGTGCTGCTTCCCCCTTTTGAAGTGTAATCTTGTGAAGTTTTATCTTGTGAAGATTGAGCAGCATGTTTTTTTGTGCATCCTCACAGTCCCACAGGCATCAGTCCTCCTTGCCTGCAGCTGCAGGAAGAGGTCTGGACTGGAAAACCAGTTATTCATATAAATATTGTAGCCTTTGTCAAAGAAGTTTTCATTCAGTAACTACACGACATCATTTGATGCCAGAGTAGATGCTGGAAGATTCAATCTGTCCTGATCAGTGTAGATTTTGTAATTCCACATGTACCCACAGGCTCTGCTAGTTGACTGGCATACTTTATAAACCTTGACTCCAAAGCAGGCACATTTGGTCAGGTTGTATTGTTTGAATTTGAACCTTTACTTGAATTTCCATAAACTCTTGTCCATACAAATGCCATGTGTGGGGACATAAACCGTTCTGAAATTTTCAGCCACTTTGTCGATAGGACATATTTTATGCAGCCTGTCATCCTGGTTCTTGCTTGAGTTGAAATATAGATTTCGAGGAAGCACTAAAAATCCATCACTTGGTATCGTTTCTGGAAAGAAAGGTGTTGATGTGGTTGAAACCCGATTCAAATATGATGATAGAGTCAGTTTCTTTATGATGCCCATTAGTATCAGCAGTACACAATGACAAAGTTGACAGAGCCAGAGTGGCAAGACCAGCCTATCGGCTTGTAAATATTTACATGAAACATCTAATCAGCCTATTAGTTGGCAAGTGGACCAGTACTAACTCAGGCGATAGGTTCTAAGTCAGACGGTGTATAATTACATTGACTGATTTAAAGCATGTACATTGCATGTGTAAATTTACAACAACCATTTTAAAAGGGTTAATGACACTGCTCTGGTGCATTTTCATAACATTTTGAAAAGCAGGAAAAAGAAGACTTCTCTTGATATGTTACTAATGAAATGTCCTGCAAATGTGAAAAGTGAAGAAAGTTTATCCAAAAAGCCTAAATTAAGTGAAGTGAGAGAGAAAATGCCAAAAATTGTTCTTCTTGAAGTCTTAATGGAAGGAGATTCTCCTTCCAAACAATAATCCTCCTCCTCCCCGCTCCATCATCTTCTTCGCACACTAATCATCTCGTCTTTAAGGTAATTAAATTAATAAAACCAGTTTATATATTTCTTTTGCATTCTCTTTTAGCATGTCTTTATAATTATCATTTTCATTGTAACTGCACCTTTTCTGTTTTAAAACCCATAAAAAATGGTTTTTGGATGGTATTGTGAGGCTGGAATGGATTAAATATATTCTGATTAATTTCAATGGGGAAAATTGATTTGCAAAGTGAGTACATTGTAAAACGAGCTCAGTCATAGAACAGATTAAACTCATACTGCAAGGTATGACTGTATTTTCTTTTGTACGTGAAACTTGAGTTATTGTTCAAATCTATAAAGTTACTGTATATGAAAATAACTCTGTGTGACTTTGTGTGTGTGTGTGTGTGTGTGTGTGTGTGTGTGTGTGTGTGTGTGTGTGTGTGTGTGCGTATCTATACATACACACATACAGACACACATACACACACACACACACAATCATCATCATCATTTATAGTGATTTAAAATTTTAATTGCATGACAAGTAACCAGTATTTAGAACAACACAAATACTTCTATATGTCTGAAGTAAAACTTGTATTGTGTTCTAAGTGTCAATAGACCAAGTTTCATTTGGTTGAGCATTCTTTTGATTAAAGTCACATAAATGCCAAAATGAACAGTTGATTGTTTGGCAATTTCCATAAAAAATTTTTATTTATTTACTTTTATTTTCAAGACCTGTTGAAGCCAACATTTGCTTTTCACGAAAAGATTCATCTCAATGAGCACATTCTTTCAAAACCAATTAATCTATACTTTTCTTTTAAAATAACTGAGTTACTTTGACTCAAAGTCAATTTTTCACCTTACACACCCTTTTTGACCTCACATATTTTGACCTCACATATTTTGACCTAACATTTTTTTTAATGAATCAATTTTCAGTTATCTAATCTCAAAGTATAGCTGAAGACTGGACCATCATTGCTTAAAAAAATGCATTCAGCTTGGTGGAGAGCTGAATTAGTGATGAAGCCTAGAAGTGCTCAAGAGTAATTAAAAGTTGACCTTAAAAATATATTCACCCACTGCTATGGGTGAATGATACTACATTTACTAATGTCATCTGATACATTTCGTTAACACAGAATGGTTCTTCATTCTTTTATTCTTTTATTTGTTTCAGTAATTTGACTGTAGCCATGCAGGTTATATAATTAAATTGCATTGTCAAATCATTGAAGTTGCATAACTTTCATTTGTACTTTTACTGGATTAGTGACAGTGTTGCTATCACTGGTTCAGCAACATTATGTCACTGATAACCATTCTTTGTTAATGAAATATATGTATAATGATATAACTGGCACATCATTGGTTACAACAGTGAGGGTTCCAGTTGATCCAATCAATGGAACAACCTACTCATGAAATTAATGTGCAAGTGGCTTAGAACTCCACAGACATGCACACCCTTAACATAGTTCTCAGGGAGATTCAGCATGACACAGGATGTGACAAATCTGACCCTTTGAAAAACAAGTACTACTCTTTTTCAACAGATGAGTTGACCAATGCAACATGAAATAAAATGTCTTTCTCAATGACACATGTTGCATGGTATTGAACTCATGACCTTACGATCGTGAGCTGAATACCCTAACCACTAAACCATGCTCCTTCACATGATAATATAACTGAATATTTCATAAACAAACTCTCCTGTTTTGTTTTATTTTTACCTCTTTCTCTCACCCCCTGTCTCTACCCCTCCTACTTCCTTATAACCTCATTTAACCTTTTTTATTAATCTGATTTTTTTCCCCTTCTTTTGTCACATTGTTTTGGTTTATTACTTTCACTTTTTTACCATTCTCATTTCTCTACTCACCATTTTAATGTCTTTATTTTTCCAGATCAATCAACAAGATTCTAACAGTAGGACACCTCTATATATGGCCTGTGAGGATGGATACCATAACTTAGTTGAATTGTTACTGAAGTCTAATGTTGATGTCAATATGGCTGATAAACATGGTAGAACACCTCTACATGTGGCCTGTCGTGGTGGATACACAGACACAGTACAAATGTTATTGCAGTTTAAAGCCAATGTCAATATGGTGGATGAGTATGGTAAAACACCTGTACATATGGCCTGTAGTGAAGGATACTCTGCCACAGTTTTAGTCTTATTGCAATTTAAACCTGACATTAATGTGGTAGATAACTGTCATAACACACCTTTACATATGGCCTGTCATAGAGGACATCACAACATAGTAGAGGTGTTATTGCAGTCTAAAGCTGATGTTAATGTGGAAGATAGATATGGCAGAAAGCCTCTACATATGGCCTGTTTTAGTGGACACTCTGGCACTGTAAAGGTGTTACTGAAGTTTACAGCTGATGTCAATATGACAAATAAGTATGGTAACACACCTCTACATTTGGCCTGTTATGGAAAACACATTGGTACAGTAGAGGTGTTATTGAAGTCTACAGCTGATGTCAATGTGGGGAATAGCAAAGGTAATACACCTCTACATGTGGCCTGTGGTAGTGGTGGACATGCAGACACAGTGAAAATGTTGTTGCAACATAAACCTGATGTTAATATGAAGAATAGATTTAATGACACGCCTCTACATCTGGCAGTTCTACAGTAAGTTCAAGAGCAGATCAGGAATCTTGACATCTGTCTTTTCTTGAAATTTGGTTTTTCTGTTTCAAATAATGTTTGTTTTCATTGAGTCATTAATGTTGTCTCTCCACAGGTTATCAATGACTCATAACTCTACTTCATTAAGTAATCATCATCATCATCACCACCACTACCACCACCACTATCATCATCATCATAATCATCACCATCATCTTCATCATCATTGCCATCATCACCATTACCATCAGTGAGATTTGAGGAAACTTGTCACTAAACCTCAGGATAACACCTCTGCTAATTAAATTAGCATGTAATAGCTCTTTTATAATAATAATGATAAAATAATAATAATAATAATAATAATAATGATAATAATAATAATAATAATAATAATAATCATAGCAGCCCAAGATTAATGCTTACCTACAAGAAACTACCAGGCCAACATATTAAAGAATGGTAGCTTCCCAACATGTCGTGTATGTCAACAACAAAATGAAACCATCGATCATGTTGTCTCCATGTGCAGTCTGCTTGCGCCTACAGAGTATCTCAACAGGCATGATAGAGCTGCACAATATATTCACTAGCTAATTTGCAAAAACCTGGACCTGCCCCATGATAAAAACTAGTGGGAATACAAACTGCCTCCAGTGCTTGAAAATGATCACATCTCACTCTGGAACTTCACCATTCAAACTGACAGAAAGATAGATGCAAATAGGCTAGACATTATATTGAAAGACTTCAGACAAAAATCATATCTCCTCATTGATATGACTGTCCCAATCGATATAAACGTATCTGTCAAGACCTACCAAAAACTGAGCAAGTATAAAGATCTTGAAATCGAAATTAGCAAAATGTGGAACCTGAAGACTAAAGCAATATCTGTTGTCATAGGTGCCCTAGGAATGATAGCAAAAGGGGCTGATTGCTACCTAGCTCAGATATCAGGAAACCCCAAAATGGCAGAAATTCAAAACCTCTTTAGAATAACTAAGTGGAAGCTCCACTAACTGTATTGTCTGACTGGCAGATAACTGTGAGCACCTGGTGGTACTCTAGGTTTAGATGCTCTGCCTTGGTCTATGCTTCATACAAGACTGAAGCTAAGTCAAAGAGATGAGGTGTGATAAAGTATGTCTGCCAAACAGTGACTACACCTGCTCATCATCAAGGAAATGCTGGATATGTCATAACCTCAGTGCATGTCTGTGCATCATCAGCCACGGCATACCCAGTCCTCCATTCAGTGGGTTTTGGCAACAAATGGAGCGCTGGACAAATGGAATACCTCCTTTCTACTGAAAGTGGAAGAGTAGATTCTCCAGTCTGTTCAGATGAACAAGGCACAACAGTCAGGCAGTAATATATAGTGGAGGTGATGTATGCATCTGCCACCTCTACCTGAAGATCTGGACTAAACCAGACCCTAAGTGTTTTAACTAGTCTGTCCAGTGTCGCACAATGTTACTGGATGGCATGGACCTGCTTCTCCAGGTGCCAAAATGCATGCCCACTGACTTTTCTTGGTTAGTTTTTGTTCCTTTCTTTTAGAGCAGTGCCAATCAGGTCTATTTGTCTGCTATTCAACATTATGATGGTGATGTCCTCAGTCAAACCTTCCAAGCCATGCCAGCATGAAAAGCAGACATTAAACGACGATGATGAAGATGATGATGATGATAATGTCATATGCTGAGACAGTTCTCTCACATTCTTGTTCATATGGAATGACCCTCAACATCTCCAGTTTCTACTGCAGTGTCTCTAGCATCAGTACATACAGAAGAGATGAGAAAGAACAACCTTGATAGATCAAGCACAAAATACTGAATGGTTCTGTTTGGTAACCATTCACCCAAATTATTGAGCAGATGTCACTGTATGTTGCATGAATCCAACCATGGAAGATGGTACCAAATCTGACTATTGTAAGAATGGCAGCCAAGTATTTGCGGTTGACTCTATTGAAGGCTGGATCCAAATTGATCAGGGCCCTACTCATGCTAGGTTCTTTAGCCCCCTCTCTATGATGTATGGCATGAAGCAGAAGTTGTCATGGATAGGTCTTCTTGGGATAGTGCATCCCAAGTAGATCACCAATAAGTTCCTTGATAACACATGCCAACCTCTTTGCTAACACCTTTGCTAAAATTTTGAAATCCTCATTTAGCAGAGTTCTGCTACTAGATATCTGCTAAGAGGCCTCCAGATAAGCCTGGCATATAAAAGCAAAGCTTTTAAGGCAGACCATCCAAACCCAGTGATTTACTCCCACCCCACCCACCATGAAGCCTATCATCACTTTCTGCATTTATGTGGCTATAATTGGCTTATTGCAATGTTCTGCTTCCTTTTCCAAGAGTCATAGCAGACCTTCAATGTAGGCACAGAGGTCCATCCTAAACAAAGTGCTGCTGAAATGCTGTACACATCTGCTCAGGCTTCAGCAACACATGTCTATTTTGTTCCACCAAAGACTGAATTGCAGCTTTGTTGCCAAGCTGTGCCTCTGCCTTAAAGCATGTACCTTAGCTCTAACAATACAACCTTCATACTTAGCACTGAAGAATTGGTCAATGGCCAATCTCACCTTGAGCAGTTGCAATGCCTTTTTTAAGCACCTCTTCTAAGTTTCTAATAAAGTTTCTATCTATTCTTTCTGTTGCTGTGGCCTTACAAACATGATTCTACTCTAAATGTCCTTTACAGGACAAATCACCACTGACCCTGTCAAAGCCCACTTAACTAATTTGCTAATCTAGTCTCTGTAAGCTTGACACACAGGGAGTGACATACTCAGCTTTTAGTGACCAGATCCTTTCCTGTAGAGCCTATTTAGATCAATCATACAGATCACAAATTTGTCGTCTGTTTGGCTGATGATTCTAAAAAGTGGATAACCTATGCTATCCTTATCTACTAACCTATATAATACTCTATCTAAATACGACCTAGATGACCTGATGTGGTTTGTCCATGTCAGCATCGGTACATTTGGGAAATTCAATCACTATGTGTCAGACAGTTTCAAATCTAAACAGCTTTGCAAATCTTTCACACACCCTCTTCTAGCAGGTAGCTCCACACACTCAAAACATGCATCCAAGAATGCATTCCAGTTGCCCTCTAGCACTAAAGATAAGGACATTCCCATGAAAACCTCCAAATGTCTGAAGAAATCCAGTAGTCCTACCCTGTTTACAGCCATCTGTTTAATGCAACCCAATTGCCACCATTTAAATCCAGGATCACAAACTTACATTCTGGGTCCAAGCAGATGGCCCTTATCTTAATACCCAGACCTTTCCAAAACAATACTACAGTTCCACCTGCTATTCCTGGTTGATGTGGAGTAAATCTCATATCCACTGAAAACGGGCATGAAAACTTGTGGATTCAGAAGTCTGGTCTTGCTGATGGCTTCAACATCTATATCTAGTGTAACCTGAAATTGTTAAGTAGGAGGCCCAGTTTCCAAGGTGACTCTGAGCTATGTACATTTATACAGCCTATTCTGAGCATTTATTTATACAGCCTATTCTTGTTAGACAAGAGAGAAGGAGAATGAAAATAAACACACTATTTTTGTAGAAGAAAGGTGTTTCGTTCCTCATGCTAGATGTGGGTATTTCCATGAGGAGTTCATTATATAGCATTTTGTCTATGATGGACCTAAATCCTCTGTCAAATGTAGGGTGTTTATTTTTTGAAGTGGAGTGTATTGTGAAATTTGGATAATTTTTATGTGTAGTGCAATGCTATTGGTTAATGTGATGTAGTTGTCATGTGTGATCTTAGTATTTTTGTGTATGTGTTTTATTGTTTGTGTTTATGGTGGTGTAGTTAGTAATGCCTTGTTTTTGTTCATGTTGAGGAAACAATCATTATTGTTAGTGTATATATGCTTGTGATAATGGTCTGTGATAGCAATGACAGTGATAGTGCTGGTGTAGCTGCTGTTAAAGGTGGTGTTGGTGTGTTGTTGCTTGAAAGTACTTCCCCTATTTCTTCATATCACCCAGTTTTTTGGATTGGCATATTTTCTTTTCTTTGCCTTTGTTACTGTTTGCTATTTGGAGTCCTCCTTGTCACCTTCACTACATGACATATCTGTGTGGTGTAAGTCAGAGAGAAGTGTCTTTGGGAGGTTTGTGGTATTGTTTGGTTGATATAGTTGTTGTTTGTGGGTTTCTGTTGCTGTATTTGTTGCTTTTGTCTGTGATTTGTTAATCCTTGATGTTGGTGTATTTTCTGTTGTTTCACTTGGTTCTCTTTTGTTGTTGTTGTTGCATTCACTGCTGCTGCTGCTATTACTGCTGTTTTGGTGCCGCTAGTTTTACTCTTGTTGCTTTGGTAGTTGTCTGCCTCTGTTGGGACTGTTTGTGCAGCTGTTGCTGTTTTTGTTGTATATGTGATAGTGATGATGGTGGTAATGTTTTTTCTTATTACCTTTGTTGTAAGCAGAAAGCTTTGAGATATTTTTGTTACCATGCAAGTGACACATCAGCCTTCTGCCCTTGACAGTTATGTGTAATTTCGTGCTGTCTAGTAGATTAAGCAGGTCAGTTCCATACCAATTATCCATTTTTATGAGCATTTCTATACCTTTTCTTGATCAATTCTGTTTCTGCAGAACACTGGTCCTCTCTTTTATATTGAAGAGAACTGCCACCACCAACCAGCAGATGTTAATTTTGGGGGTCACTTGATTATCTATATTTTAAAAGGCCTATGGCCAAGCTAAATCTGTAAGAGGACAAGTTCATCACTTGTTAAAATGGTTGTGAAATGCTTTCTGGCCTCATTCTCTATCGAAAATCTCATCTGTATTGTTCCAAATTTCTTCCCACTGGCTATGTATGTTTTTATTCTCCAGATTGGCTTAAGGCACTGTCATGTGTGGGAAATGAAAAGAGGTTCACTTACCTTCCTCTCTTGTCTGCGCCCGTCTAGTAGTAGTCACTCTGGCGATCCTGCCCTACCCCGTCACCTAGTACAAGCAGCTGCTACCTCACCAACCTGAAAGCGAATTCCCTCCCGTCTGTTTGCAATGCCTCAGCCAGTCAAAAGAGGATGAACGACCCTGTCCTGTCCCCCACCACACTTCCCTTCTCACGCTTCCTCTTCTGGTTAGTCCTTTGACCATTGATGTCATGACTCTCTTCTTCTCGCTGATTCTCACATGCCCCCCCCTGATCTCAAAGATCACCTCTTCACTTCATTCCATGTTGAAATCTACCACCCACCCGAGTGGGCACCTTGCACATTGTGATCTTCTTAAACTGGGAACCTCATTCTCTTCCTCTTCTCCACAATCATCATCCGACGAAGTGACAATGCTACAAACATCCAAGACATGATGCGGCATTCCATCTACAGAGATGTTGTTTTTGGAATTGACAGCCATCACTATTCCTCTGTTCCACTGAGTTGTGCAGCGTGCCTTTTGTGACTTGATCCAGACTTCATCTTCCAACTCCACGAAGTCAGGCCCTCTCTCTTATACAGGGCACCTCAATGGTTTACTCAGATACTACCATTCATATTTGAATATAGCTCTATGTGACAAGGACTCTTCGGCCTGTCCTGATCGGGGTGACATGTTGTACCAGAAACATGTCCCCTCTCTGCCGTGGCCTTCGATGATGTCTCTCCACAATCCCATTTCCACTTGGCCTGCATGGCGCTCTGAAAAAGTGATGCATTTTCCACCAGTCAAGCATCTCCTTCAGAGCCTTTGAACAAAATGCTGTGCTGTTGTCCATCAGCAATTCGTCCACAGGGCTCCGCTCTAAGAATACCTCATTTAGAATACATGCCTTTTTGTCTGCAGTGCCTGTCCTCAATTCCTTCCAAATGGCCATCCAGCCTGGCCCACAATCGACCATTGAGAGATACATCCCCTGCTGGTAGTGTGTTACATCCACTGCTAATCGTCTCCAGTTGTACTCTACCAAAACGTTTCTCTGCTCATGCACACTCGGAGTAGGGTCGATGGATTGACACCTGTTGCAGTTCTTGACCACCTTCTCAATACGCCATCTAGTAACATCGACATCAATCCTCCTGGTGAGATACAGGGTCCTATCCATACCCATATGATGCATGGCATGCAGTCTCCTTAGATGGGAGTCATTTAACTTATACATGTGGCTACCCCTTGCTTTGATTCTTCCGGCTCCCTTAACCAGGACTTTTTACTTCAAATATTGCAGCAAAGAATACCAGTTCTTCTAATATATCACTCTTTACAGTTCTCATCTTTTAAATTTATTGTACAAAACTGTTCAGCTAATTTGTAAGCTTGTCTAATTAGTCACTTTTTTCTGTATTTAAGGTAGTATATTAGCCAAATTCTACTTAAATAAGTATAGTGTTATTTGTAAACTTTAATAAAATAAGTTTTAATTTTAGCTGCAATATTTTAAGTAAATTTTAAGCTGCAATATTTTTAAGTAAAAAGTTTCTTATTCTTAACTTTATTATAAGTAATAGCTTGTCCTATACTTTTACTGGTGTAATAACTTGTCCTGTACTTTTCCAGGTTTATAATCTTAAGAATATTACTCTTCATGCTCGCATTTTTCCATGTAATCCATGATTTTTCCAGGCATTGCTGTTATAAGATAATTAATAATGTGTCAATTAATAATTTAAGATTTTACCTTATAAAATACTGAAAGATAATATTTCAAATTTTCCATGTAAGTGATGATAATATTTCAATTTTTTTCATGTTTAATTTAAATATATGTTGTGATTGAATTATTTGATATTACCCATCCACACCAAATTAATGGCAGGGATTTTTCCCATGTTGTTGGTTGCACTATTGCTTACCAAATGGAGAGGATATAAAAATCTGACTAGAGTAACTACAGAATTCTCAATAGTTCAGTGTAGGTATTCTCTTTTTCACTGATCTTCAACTTTATGTTGACATCCCCTGGGAAGCTAATTTCCACAACCGTGCACTGTTTCTCTTCTCTATCCTAAATCATTATATCAGGTCTGTTGTGCTTACATTTTATTGAGGTCTTCACTGGGACATTCCTCCAGTACTCCTTTTTATTATGAATGGCTATGGCTTCTACCATACCATGGCTTCTTATTTCTTTGTCTTCAGGTTATCCTTCCAACAGATTTCATTATCGAGTGTCCAGGCTACATCATGTGTCACCGGAAGATAATACCATGATGACATTTTCGGACAGATACTTATGATGTGGGTGATGTCTTCAGTGTAAACTCCACAAAGTCTGCATTGATTGTCACATTTTACTGCTTTTCCAGCATCTCTCTCCCTTTTGTGCATCAGGTACTTGGTTGATATTTCCTGTTTCTGGATTGCAAATGCATAACCTTCAATATGGGAGGTTGTGATCCAGCTGTTGGTCCATGATAAACTGCTTTAATGATCAATATTACTATCATCACGGAGCTTTCTACTAACATATCCATGCATAGTCTTCTGCTCATAAAGGCTCAACCTTTTATCTGATGATATGTTGCAGTAGAGTCATGCGACTTCTTTAGACATGTATTCTAGGTTATCAGACAACGAAAGTTTCTCAAAGAGCTGCCTTCCAAGTCTAACGATGTTATCGGCCTTAAGTATGCAAACTTGGTCAAGGGATGCACTTCAACACTTGCTTGTTAAAAGATGTTGCTGAAGGGATATGATATGATATTTAAAAGCATTTTGGATTGATGTTAAGCTTTTGCCGCCTTGTTTTCATTTTAGGTAGAGGCAGTCTATGTCACAGTTTATATGGAAATTATGTGTGCTTGTTAGTAATTTTTGGGTTTTCACATCAATGGCTCAGATCTCATCAAGCGTCAAATCAAGGAGGCCAAATGTTGTTATGAGTACTAGCACTGATTTTAGAATAAAAGCTATATTGAACAAGAGGGGTAAGCTTTAATTCTTTTAATTAAAGAGGGAATATATTTATCTGGAACATTTTTGCTAAGTACATCAATATCAGAGCTAGAAGGACAAATAAGTCGTAAGGTTGGGTTATCAAAAATATTTCGTTTGCGGTCTTTTAAAATAAAACGAAGTTGTTTGGGATCACGAGGTTCAGTCTTCATCTCTAAGTCATATTTCTCCATAATTTTCTTAGCCTCAAGGTTGGCTTTCCTGATAGCACTTTTACCAGTAATCCTATAATTCTTTTGTTATACTTTCCCAAGCAATTCTAGGTAGTAATCCTTGGTAAGTCTGCATATGTTTCCTGTTTTATCAGATTGAACCAGTATCCCATCAATATTGTGAATTTCTTTGGTGACATTGTGAAGATACCTCAGATGTTTATTTTTTAAGGGTGAACGATGGAATTTCACATTCCTCATGATAAACCAGAAATCGTCTTCAAAATGTTTGAATCTTGGGTTAGGTGGAGGATTGTGTTTAGATTTAAACAATTTGCTGAATTCAAGAGTTAGATCGTTAGAAAGTTGTTTAATGTGTTTATTGTCAAAGAAGAAAGCAAGCCATCTAATACGGTTTATAAAGGAGTTTGTCTTACTAATGAGTTGTTTCAGGAAAACCTTTCTTGGGGGAATGGGTACATCCTTAAGAGATGCGCTTATATTAAATAACTCCATATATGGTAACTATTTTATTTGCAGGTTATATGGAAACCTGGTTGAAGTAGCGTATATAATTATATGTGTACTTTTTCAATATATACAAATAACATGGAAAAAAATAAATAATTACCAGGGTAGCAAAAATTCACATAAGTGCCAAGGATATTACAGCCTAATTATAAATGTAGAAATTCCAGGGTTAAGTGAAATGTTTTTGTATAACATGGATAAATTAAGAAATGGAGTCAAATGCAGGTGTTATTCAAATCCTTTATACTTATATTCATTGAAATCATTAAATTATGACAGTTATTAATTACCCCATGGTATTTGTATATTTTATTTTTACTTTTCACTTTCTATTGTTTCAGGAACAATTATGATGTGGTGGCATTGATACTATCCCAGGTTAGTCAACACACACACACGCACGCATGCACACACACACACACACACACACACACACACACACATGTGTATATATATATGTGTATCGGTGTGTGCGTGTGTATGTATATATATATATATATGTATAAATATATATATATATATATATATATATATATATATATATATAGATTCAGGTGAATATGGTACTTACGTTTAGGCACCAGAATTAAGTATGGTATTATCCATACAGTTTCAAAATAAGGTGATTAAAGTCAAAATAAGCAACAAGGATATCCAAAGTTAATGCAGTACGATCGTTTCATGCAACTCCATTTAATTATATTTGATGTAATGTTCACATTGCTCAATTAACTGGAGTCGCATGAAATGATCGTACTGCATTAACTTTGGATATCCTTGTTGCTTATTTTGACTATATATATATATATATATATGGTGGTGGTGGTAGTGCTGCTACTGTTGTTTCTGTTACTGATGGTAGTGGTGCTGCTGCTGTACACTACCAGAATTGGATACTTTGGTATATCTTTGTTATGAGTTCAACTGTCAATAATATAATGGCATCACTTCCCATTTGTAAAAAATTGACTTTGGTTCTAGTCAACAGGCTCTGCCATTTTTGATTGGTTTCAGTGTTAATCAATATTGTAGATATTGATACAACAGTCAATTCAGTTTTAGTATTGGTTCAACAACTGTCATTTAAATTAAGGAATATGTAAGGTGATGTTGTGGTATTTGACCATTAGCAATAATAATGAACTCGGGACAAAACTAATTTTGAAATACTTGTGTCTGCCATAAAATGGTTCTGTCTGAAGGTCTTTGTTCTCCATAAAGCAAACTTTAGAGATTTATCATGTCTTTAACACTCACCCATTGCAAGTTATAGGGAGACCTATGGAGGTAAACTTCACTGACAACATCATACGTACTTGATCAATTTAATCAATTATAATTACCCAGTAGAAGAGAATAATGACACATCAATATCCACCATAAATTTTGTATTAATTTTCACATTTTTTTCTTTTTAACTCTACACAGGACCAAATACTGATGGATATTAAGAACTATCACCAACAGACACCATTTATTCTATCTCTTTTGGAAGGCCATCTTGGAATGGTTCATATGTTCGTATCAAAAGGGGTAGATGTCAATGCAGTTGATAAAGATGGTAATAACTGTCTTCATCATGTATTGAAAAGAGAGATATTTCACTCTGAAAGTGAACACATGGATGTCCTAGATGAGGTAAGTTTTAAAATTGTGTGAGAGAGAAAGAAACAGATGTTGCCTCACTTCACACCCATTAATCCCTTTGTCCATTACCATCAAGTAATCCAGTCTCTTCTAATAACCCTAGTTACATTATGTAATTCACAATATTCTTTCTTTCCACCCTCAAAGACATGACTCTACTGTTAATGAAGGTAACTCATCCAGGATGTTGGTCATATAAACACAACCATCAGAGTGGTTGTGTTTATAGGATTGGGAAGAGACCTATTGAGGAGAGGAGGTATTCCAAAATGACAAAGATACAAGCTGAAGGAGGTGTGTGAGAGAGAGAGTGAGAGAGAGAGAGAGAGAGAGAGAGAGAGAGAGAGAGAGAGAGAGAGAGAGAGAGAGAGAGGAGAGGGAGAGAGAAACATGTTAGACAACTTTTATATTGCTGATGCCATAATAAAGACATTCAGTACATTTTACAAAGAATTCTGACTGAAGCAGTTCTCTATCACACTTCTTCTTCATGACATACACCCACATACCCCTACCCTAGCATCTCAACTACCTCACCAGACATACTCCTCTTTGCTTTGTTGCTGCTACTGTTAATGAGATTGTTTAATGACGACTGTAGGTTAATAATACCAGACACCATTGCTACTATGTACAGTAGTACAAACATGATGCTGTATTAGTAGTAATGTTTATACAAAATTATCAGATCTACAGTACTACATGATTCCTTGGCTGTGCTTTTATAAAGGGTGACTTCAATATTCATGTTGGACAACAACAGGAGAGCTTCCAAAGTGTACGTGGTAGCTATGGGTATGATACAAAGAATGACAAGAGACCAGGGCTCCTGGAGTCAGGCACTGCAAATGACCTATTTGTAACACTAACTTCAGGAAACCAGCCAACCACCTGATCATCTGTGAATATTGTGAACATAAAAGCTAGATAGACTTCATTCTCACAAAAAAACAGGATAGATATGTGGGTGTGACTATATAGCGGCTGTCATTGGCTGTTCAAGTCCGTGTTATTAAATGGAAAAATAGTTCGTATGAATCACCATAAGACATTTTTGTGTGTAAATATATTGTTTATTCTGTTTCCACCTTATCTGGTGGAAGCATGTAGTATGATACAAAAACATATGTGTTTACATATAAAGAAAGTTTTGATTTTTGAAAGAAGTAGCATATAATATTTGTATTATAGTATGTATGCATGTGTGTAAGGAGAACAATAATTTTGAGAATGTGTGTGTGATAAAATATCTTTGTTTACGAAGAACCATATATCGTGTGTTGAGGTGAATAGGCATATGAGTCACATGTGGGAGATTGTACGTGGAGATGCAGAGAAGACATGTGTCTTTGACCAAAGCCTGACAGGAACTGAGGCTGTTTCTACAGTGCAGCTCAGAATGAGGCTAGTGTCTCAGAACGAGGTTACTGTATCAAAGTGAGGCTAGACGTCTCATTGATATATTCAACTGCTGTGCAGATCAGCTCACATATTACTATGTAATATGTAGCTCTGCTACAACTATTAAGTCTTTCTTTGGTGAAGAATGTACCATCCAACACAGGTTAGTGATTACTGATTTTAGAATAAGAGGTATATTGAACTAGAGGAATAAGTTTGCTTGAAGAAGGTAGGTATGGAAGCTCAAAAGGCCATCAAACAGTCAGAGATTCAGAGAAATACTACTTGAAACATTTGATGAGAGGCAAGAGGAAATAGAGACTAATAGTATAAAGAGAAAATAAGAGATTGTCTTCCTGCTGAAGGCCACTGACTAGATATGTGATTGGTGCAAGACTTTAACCAGACGAAAGATGACATGTTAATAGAGCAGCATTGTAGATAGGGCTATAAAAGAGATGAGCCTAGGTAGACAGAAAATAGTGAGTAGTAAAGAAAAATAGTAAATAGCAGGATGAGTAAAGCTTGTGTGTAAAATGTGATGTTACACGGTTGTATGAACCCTGAATGCTAGAATGTTAAGACTAGAAAGAAATGAGGCAAGCATGCTTCACTGGATATTGGTGTGCCTGAATGATGCAGTAAAAATGAACTGAGAAAAACTGTGTCAGAGGAATCAGATATCATTTGTAAAATGGAAGACTGTGATGGCATGGACATGTGCTGTGAGTAGATGGTGCCTGGGAAAGAGGATGATCTAGAAAGACATGAGATGAAGGGATAAAATGCTGAACCTTTACAAAAGAGATGACAAAGGATCACATTTTGTACATGTTGTGTCGACGCCCCCAAGCGAAGAAGTAGGATCGCCCAAGACATATAAATAGAGGTAGTCTAGCCGTGGTAGAGGAGTTGAGTAGCTCTTGGGTAGCAGTGGAGTAGAGATCATTCGAAGGTACTAGATAGCAGTAGCTTGAGACATAACAGTGGCGACGAGGATTCGCAGCTCACACAACCACTGTGTAGTATTGCAATATAACAGTGGCGACGATGTTTCTAATAGCACCAAAAATGGAAGAGTTACTGAAAGCAGTAGTGAAACAACGAGAGCAGCAGCAACTACAGAAGTTAACAGAACTGTTACTGCAGTCGAGAAATATGACAGAATCATTTTCAGCAGATGGTGTTGCAAATTCCATCGAAGAATTTCACTACAAACTGGATGAAGGAACTACTTTTGCGGCATATTACAGACGATACGAAGATATATTCAGAGAGGAATGTAAGGGATAGTCTAGTGAAAGGAAGGTAAGACTTCTTTTGCGAAAGCTTAAGTTTTTGTAACTTTATTTTGCCGAGAAAGCCCGCGGAATTGTGTTTTGATGAAACAATAAATATTTTGACGAATATTTTTAGTGAGAAAAGTTCACAGTTTAATATTCGATAGGAATGTTTAAACTTAAAGAAAAACGAGTCCAGTGATTTTGTGACATATGCTGGTATGGTTAACAAGGCTTGCGAAAGGTTCAAGCTGGAAGAATTAATGCCAAATATGTTCAAGTGTTTAATATTCGTTAAAGGGCTAGTTGCAACAGAAGATGCGGAAATTAGAAAAAGAATATTATCAAAGTTGAACCAAGATGTGAAACTCACTTTGCAGAAAGTGGCTGAAGAAAGCCAACAAATAATAAACCTTCGAGATGATACAAGGAAAATAGAAGACAAGAATAATGTACAAATGTGTAAAGAAAGTATACAAAGAAGGAAAAATTTAAATTCAAAACGGTGCTATGGTTGCAGAGAGCGACATTTGAGGAAAGATTGCCCATTTAAAGATAAAACTTGTTTTAAGTGTGGTAAAATTGGGCATATACAGACGAAATGCCAGTCAAAGAAAACGGTAAAACAAAAGAAAGTCTACTCAACAAAAGTAAAGTTTGAGTTAAAAGAAAATGCGGTGCCGGTGTTTAAACCGAAAAGGAATGTACCATTTGTGGCATTGAATTAAGTTGAGAAGGAATTAAAACGATTGGAAGACCTGGAAGTAATTGAAAAAGTGGATTACTCGGAGTGGGCAGCTCCTACAGTATATATAAAAAAGAAGAATAACGAGGTAAGAGTATGTGCAGACTTCTCAACTGGGCTGAATGACTGTTTAAAAAAGTATAATTATCCGCTGCCAAATCCAGAGGAAGTATGTGCCAAGTGCAATGGTGGGAAAATTTTTTCCAAGCTGGATTTGTCTGAGGCCTACCTCCAATTACAGGTAGATGAAGAATGTGCTAAAGTATTAACAATTAACACTCATAAAGGTCTGTACCGTTTCAAAAGACTGCCATTTGGGGTGAAGGTTGCACCAGCAATATTTCAGCAAGTAATGGATACTATGCTGGCAGATTGTGAGTTCGCGGTCCCATACCTGGATGACATATTGATTAAAAGTGAATCAAGGGACCAGTATAGTGAACATATAGAAGAGGTTTTCAAACGAATAAGTGATTATGGATTTAAAGTAAGGGAGGATAATTGTGAATTTTTTTTTACCAAAATAAAGTAATTAGGACAGGTGATCAATGAAAACAGACGAAAACCAGACCTTTCTAGGATTGATGCGATAAAAAAATGCCTGCTCCCACTAACAAAACAACACTACAAGCATTTTTAGGGTTGGTAAGTTATTACCAGTTGTACATACCTAAAATGTATGAGCTAAGAGCTCTGTTGAACAAATTACTAAAGAAGGACTCGAAATGGAGCTGGACAAATGAACGTCAGAAATCATTCGAGGAACTAAAAAAGCGGTTCACTTCAGAGTTATCATTAACTCATTTCAACCCAAAATTGAAAATAATTATGGCATCGGACGCCAGTGAATATGGCATAGAAACGGTAATATTGCATAAATTTAATGATGGTAAAATCAAAGCTATTGCACATGCATTGAGAGTTCTGTTACCAGTGGAAAGAAACTACAGCCAGATTGAAAACGAGGTGTTATCATTAATCTTCGCAATTACAAAATTCCATAAATTCTTACATGGGAGGAAGTTTACACTGCAAATGGACCACCGACCGTTATTTTCTATTTTCGGTTCAAAAACAGAAAATAACGCGCTCAGCAAACCGCTTACAGCGCTGGGGAACTACTCTGTTGAACTACGATTTTCAGATGGAGTTTTTGCCATCAATGAAAATGGGACACGCAGACAGGTTGTCTAGGCTGATTCCAAAATATGAGGAACCTTTTGAAGACATGGTGATTGCATCGTTAAAACTAGAAAAGGAACTGAAGAACATTTTGTGCAATGTAGTACGTGATTTGCCGGTAATGCTGGAAGAAATTAAATTGAAATCGCAAAATGATAGGTTTATAAATAACATTAAAAATATGTTGTGTAACACAAAAAATATAAAGGAGCTGGACGTAGGCTCAAAGTACTATTCAGTATGTGATGAGGTATTATTATCCATGCAAAGAGTGGTAATACCTGAAATACTGCAAAACAGAGTATTAAAAGATTTTCATGTTGGACATCCGGGGATTGTCTGGATGAAAAGCCTTATGAGAAGTTATGTTTATTGGCCAAATATGGACAAACAAATTGAGAGACTGGTACAACAGTGTAGGGGATGCGCGATGGCAGCAAGGGCGCCTCCAGTGCAGATACAGCCTTGGCCAAAAACAAATTCGGCCTGGTCCAGACTACATGTGAATTTTGCAGGACCATTAAATGGCTCCTATTATATCATTGTGGTGGATAGCTATTCCAAATGGCCTGAAGTATGTAAATGTTCAAGGCCAACCACAAGTGTGACGATTGACTTCTTGGAAGAACTGTTCGCTCAGTATGGAGTGCCAGATACGATCGTGCCAGATAATGGGACACAATTCTCAGCGAGGCAGTTCAAAAGATTCTGTAAATCGGTTCAAATGAAGCATGTGTTAACTCCACCATACCACCCAAGGTCAAATGGGTTAGTGGAAAGATTCGTCGACACATTCAAGAGAGCTTTAAGGAAGACCAGATGGGAAACCTTTGAAGATACAAAGATGACAAAGTTTTTGCAAGTGTATAGAATAACACTGAATCCAAATGCAGAGTCGGGTAGGTCACCTGCAGATTTGATGTTTTCCAGAAAAATTTGTTCTATTTTTGACAAATGGTTGCCGAGCAGGAAACAGAAAATAGAAAATTCGGGAAGAAAAACAAAATTTTTTAACACAGGTGACAAAGTGTATTTTAGAGTATACTAGCAGGGTTAAAGAGAATAATGAAATCTAAAAACGCCGTCTAGACTACGCATCATCTTTATATATAGAGATGTATATACACACACGCACCCAAACACACGTATATATATGTATATCAATATAAATATATGAAAGTCAATGAAGTTTCGTAAAAGAAGGTGATCATGTACATACTTTCTTGCTGTTGTGATTATAACACCTCATTGTAAACTATGTTCCTTGTTTTCCCTTGTGGAGCATATACAAATAGGTTTTTTGTTGCTGCCCACTCTTGAGCAGCCAACATACAGTTGTCCATGTGAGAAGCAGGGCTCTTCCAAGAGAAGACCAGCTACAGACAGTGTTTGACCCTGATATTTGTTTATGGACATGGCAAAAGTCACACGAAGGGGGAATTGTAGTCTTCTGAATGTAAAAGGAATGTCTGCTCCTGATGGAGTAAGAGGAATTCTTGGAATAAAGACGTCATCCCCTTTTGCACATCCAGAAAGAATGGTAGCCTCGATAACGTGTGATATCATTTTCTTTATCACGAGTCGTGTTCCATTGCAAAGTCTTGGTGGTTCCAGATTGCGGAGCAGCATAACAGGCGTTCCAACTTTAAGTGATAATATGTGGGGAGGTAGTCCTGGAGGCTCCAATGAATTGAGAAATTCAGGAGGATAGTTCACCACTTCATTTGTATCTGGAACTGTATCAACAGACTTGTAAGTTTGAAGATTGCCGGGAAGAGAATGCATCAGGTGTTGATTAATTTTTGTAACTGCTACATTTTTTGGAGCTAATATTGCTCTTTCACATAGCCAATTGTGATTTTGGTAGTTTTGTTTAAAGTTGGGAAAGACTTTGTGTTTGAGGTCATCTACAGAATTAACAACAGAACAAAATGGCCGGAGGTCTGCAACGAAATAATTTTACTCAACACTTTGCAAGTGAATCAGTGGAGGCAAAGATGCGTCCCATTTACTTGACAATTTATGCACCACATTGCAGAAATCACAATGTAAGTATATCTGAAAGGGTAGTCTTACACTGTTGTACCGTTGAATTACAAATAATGCTCATCTATTATGTTCGGGTTAAAATTTCATCAACATCAAAAATATATGAATTTTCATGGGAGTTATGGCCGTTATGCAAAGAATATAATTTCCAAATTTCATAAAGATCCATTCAGTACTTTTGACGTAGTTTTGGATAAGAAAACAAATTACTAATGTGTGTGTTTGTGTGCATGTGTATGTGTGTGTGATGGGTGTATATATGTATAGATATCTGTATGCATGTATATATGTATATATGTGTACATATTACATGTACATCTATCTATATATATATATATATATATATATATATATATATATAGACCCCGCTATGTCAAGGTGGACTTATATATTCTTCCTCACATTTGGATTTTATATATGCTCTCTCCCACTTGGATTTAATATGTTGCCACATTTATAATATGTCTTTTTTCTACATTTTCTACATTTTCGTGCAGCTGAAGATTGCTCTTCATATTGCATTTAAGGTAATGCTCACATTACTTAAATAAATTGAAGTAGCATGAAACGTGCGTACTGCAATCACTTTTGAAATCCGTGTTGCTTATTGTTTGATTTTTTAATCACCCATCCTTTTGGGATGCGATATTCGGGTGCCTTCGCATAAGTACCATATTCAAACCTTGAATCTATATCTAAACCGTATATATATATATATATATATATATATATATATATATATATATATATATATATATATATATATATACATCTACACATATGTATACATATACATGTATGCATTAGATCTATATATATATATCTATACATATACGTGTACATATACATCTATATGTATACATATACATCTCTCTCTCTCTCTCTCTCTCTCTCTCTTTCTGTCTCTCTCTTTCTCTCTCTGAAAGTATCTGTCATTACAGTATCGAAATGGTGTACATATACATCTCTCTCTCTCTCTTTCTGTATCTCTCTTTCTGTATCTCTCTTTCTGTATCTCTCTTTCTCTCTCTGTGAAAGTATCTGTCATTACAGTATCGAAGTGTGATTGTTTCAGTTAGTGGAATAGTTTCATTTTTAAAGTGAAAGTATTTGACATGAGTGTTTTTGTTTCACTTTTGACACGTAATACTTAAATAGTGGAAGAGATATTATGTTGCCGTGTGCTCGAACTCTGCAAGAAGTTTAAAAATTTTTTTTAACTAAAACACAACTGGAACCCTAAGTAAGGCATGTGTAAAATTTGAATGAAATTGGTTGCGTAGTTCTCGAGTTTTAGGGATTCACATACACAGACAGACAGACAGACAGACAGACACACACACATTCTCATTTTTATATATATAGATAAGTAACAGAAAACTACTGAGAACAAGGAAGTATAACGGGACGTCTGGGTAACGTGATGTACACGGTAAAAGGACTAAAATATGAACACAGAAGGCATTTAAATCAATTAAAAAAAAAAGATATACCAAAAACCAAGAGAGGCAAGAGGAACAAATGGATATGTGGTATGATTTGTTCGAGGTCCCAGAACCACAAGCGAAAGCGGAACCGATACGTAAGTCGAGTAGAAAGAGAAAACCTACAGAAATGATGGAAATAAATGCTAAGAGAAAAAGATATGCCAGTTTCTCACCGAGGAAATAAAATTGATAAATTCAGTTTTTTATTTTTTTGAAGAGAAAAAAAAACTCAAAAGGGGGAGGTGTTGTGCCGACGCCCCCAAGCGAAGAAGTAGGATCACCCAAGACATATAAATAGAGGTAGTCTAGCTGTGGTAGAGGAGTTGAGTAGCTCTTGGGTAGCAGTCGAGTAGAGATCATCCGAAGGTGCTAGATAGCAGTAGCTTGAGACATAACAGTACAGAAGAAAACCCACACTCTCAGGTAAGCGTGGCAGAGAGTTAGAATGAAATCTCAGAGGGCTGATGTTCTAGGAAGGACTGGACATAGTAATTAATGTGGGGCCTAGGGAGTTGGTGGTGGACACAGTCTAGGATGTCTGTGCATACAGCAGTACCATCCTAGGTATTAGAGCAATATTCCATTGTAGACTTCACCAGAGCTTTAACAGAGTATCAATAATTGTTGGGGCCTGAAGTATTTTCTCGTCAGAATAGAATATTGCTGTGTTAAAGATGTGCATTTCTCAGGTGAGATTCTCAATGACAGTGAGCACCCAAAACTGGAAGCTCTATCTGAGCACTGCTCATGATTAATGGGCTATTCTTTTTTCGAAGACAAAGTCCTCATCACAGAAGTGGGATTGAGAAGTCTGTGGACAGGAGAACTAGAGTTCTTAAGACACTGAAAGAAGCAGCTGAGCAGAGTTCCAACTGGATCTGGTCAAGGAAGAATGAAAGTGAATTTCAGAAGGCAGAGTATACCCTATGTTCAATTGGCATCTCACACTGACCTGGTTACGACATCCAAGATATCTTGATTTTGGGACGCCTTAACCATCCAGGAAGTCATAATGCAGGCAATAGCACAGAATGTGGCAACAGAATGGTATCCAGAAGTTATACCTGAATGTGACTCTACTTCCTTACTATTTAAGGAGTTGAAACACCTGCATGAGTGGGGTGGGTGTCTCCTCTGAAGACCTTATGCTGTTCAGCTCTCCCTGGAGTTTCTTATTACAAGTGTCTTATATAAAATAAAGTTTAGTGAACGTAATATAGAGATTTTTTATAAATATAAAATCAGTTATGATTATATAATAATCTGCTTGTTCATTCATCCATTCTACTTAGTTAGTTAGAGAGGTGAACGTGGAGTGAGTGAAAGGTGGAGTAAGAGTATGAGAGAGAGATGGGAGGAAGGAATGAAGAAAGAGAGGAAGAAGTAGAGAAAGATGATTAATATTAATACACTTAGGTCAAGTGTATCACTGGTCAGCTGAAGGTAGAGGTGAAAAATGAGAGAAAAAGAGGGACAGAAAGTGTCGACGACATGTGATGGGGAAGGAATATTTATTGCATGATTAAAGTTAACTGAAGGGAAAGGTGAAGAGGAAGAGATATGTTTAGGATACAATATTTAGGAGAGAG
This sequence comes from Octopus bimaculoides, assembly GCF_046866305.1. Lineage (NCBI taxonomy): Eukaryota > Metazoa > Mollusca > Cephalopoda > Octopoda > Octopodidae > Octopus > Octopus bimaculoides. The sequence continues at coordinate 76,879,708 of NC_142935.1, forward strand.
TGATGTTCTGATGGTGAGGTTAAAGAAAGGCAGATACAGATGGACAGGGGAGGCAGTGACATTCAGAGAGAGAGAGAGAGAAAGATAGCGTAGAGATACATTGACAGGAAGAAAAAGATATAAACGAACAACTGAACTGAAATGAAATGAGCTTTGTTACTGAAAACTGTAGAGATAATGATGATAGTGGTGGTGGTGTGTTGATAGTTAACTGATGTGGAGAAATGACTGCTATGTCAAGCAAAACTGATAGTCAACAATGAACTTGTGGTGGTGGAAAGCAGTAGTAAAAGATATAAGCTGGTACGAAAAATTGATTATAAGTCACTGGACTTGCTGCTGGCAAAAATGGGACATGAAACTCCTACAGGGCAGCAGGTTGAAACAAAATAATGGCAGGCAGCAAAAAAGTTTGCTGGCATTGTGGTGACCAGGTGCTGGAATCCAAGATGGAAATGAAAAATAACTTGCATGAATGGATGCAACACTGTGTGAAGGTGACCAGTGAAGATCCTGAAAGTGGCAGTGGTGGCCATGACAAGGTGTTGAGTTGAATGTGGATGCAGAGCTAAGGTACAGTAGAAAGACGTTTCCTCAAGATGCTGTCATAAGATTTAACCAGCTTGAGAGTTAACCTCTTTATAATCTCTGACATTGGATCTGAAAAAGAGTGACCAAAAATGTGGGATAAAAACTGCTGTGCAAATGAAAAAATCAAAGTTCCCCAACTTTTCAGCCATTAGAAATGGAGAAATCGAACTTCCAGCACAGAGGCAACAATTTTCACAACAGCAGTTCGAACAAACATGGTCAAATTGAAGTATGATGGAGCAAAAAGCAGGCAAATAACTGAAATATGACATGGGAGATCAAGACAAGGATGCTGTACTGTAGATGACAAAAGCATCAAAGATGGGTGGGTACTTAATCCATTAAGTCCCACTGTCCTATAAATAGGACACTAAATGAGAACATTAAATAAGCTATATCAAATTGTCTCAGTGTCCTATTTATAGGACACCAAGTATTTCCATTTCTACTTGAAGTAAAGGAGTTTTAATAATTATTTTTTTCATTTTAGCCTATTTTCAATCATCTGTAAAAATTTTAAAGAAATATTCAGAAATTTAAGTACTCTGAGACTTAATGGGTTAACAAGAAATTTTCAACGAGCAGATGACTGCTACTTCGAGCAAGTTCAGGCATGAAAGGTGGCAGTTAAAGGTAGTATTTGAATGTGAAATGATGTCTCACACACAGGGACTTGCAAATGGAAAATTGTTAAAAAAAAAAATTAACCATGAGGTCTTTTGAGTAGAAACTTCTCTAGCAGACTGTACAGTGAAAGTTCTGACTATTTAGTTCAACAAGTAATTCAGAGATGTAGAGAATTTCACCAGTAAAAAAAAAAATATCTTCCATGTAGAATGATAAGGTGGTAACAAACTGAAATTTATTTGTTATTTGCAACAGTAAATCATGTTGGTCAGTCACCAATTTTAGGGGTTGAGGTAGAGTTTCTCTGGCCTTGATAACATTATAATTTTCTGGTTCGAAATGAGTGAGGAGAGGAGTTGCATTTCATAGCCACACTTTATTTCAACACCTAATGCAAAGGTTGGTATAATGTGAATTATACTGTCAGAAAATATACATATTGGTTTCTCATGCAGTTTACACTTGATGTATGCTGTGTAGATCAGGCAAACAAATATGTGACATGACTTCTGCTGGTAGACAGGAAAGGATGTAATGTGCCAAGGCTACCTGCGAAATAAACCACCTCTCTGCCAATATCCAAATTCGACTGTGCCTACCCATCACACTGGAGAAAGGCAGGAAGGATTCCTCTTTTCAAAGCTGATGGTAGGCTCCAGCGAACTAGCATAGATTGCCTGTGCTTGGCTGGTCTGTCATGTGATGGGATTGAATAGTCCGCATAAAGCTAGGACTTGACCATCACATAACTCAGCCATGTGAACACTTACAGAAAACATGAATATGAGCTGATATTTGGGTATTTAAGCCTAACCAGTTGAATGGTAATTATGCTTCAGCAACAAGTCCTTTGATATCTCGTCTGTGAAACACACCATCTTCATATCAGTTTTCACCACTTCATCTCAAGTCTTTTTTAGCCTCTCTCTCCAACATATTCCTTTTACTTTCAGTTCTCAGCACTTATTTATACAAATGACCATACTAGTGCAACCTCCTCTCTTGCACTCTACACTTGATTTCCCTTTTCCTTTATACTCATTTTCTCTCTCAGCTCATTTGTACTTTGGTGTTCATGCACACTAAAATTACACATCCATTACAGCATGTTTGCTCCTTTCTTTATAACCTTCACATGTACATATATCATCCCACATCAAGCGAGTGCATGTGTGTGTGTGTAAGAAAAAGTATATTTACTAACAGAAATGTATGCTATTAAAATAAATTATCATTTACATACCTTTTTTAAACTATTATGTTACCCTAATGATATTCCTCACACACATGTATATACATACACTGACACACACACACGCACACATACACAGTATATTGCATGAGCAATCTATGTTTATAGAGAGTGAGAGAGAGTGTGGTAAAAATGTGTAGAGAAGTTTACCATGAGAAAAGCGAAAAATGAAAGAGATAGAAATCTTGTTGTATCACAGATTTTGAAATTAAGTAAAAATTTTCAAATTTGGTATATCAATGTACTTTTTTATGCTGAATCTGAGTTTGTGATTCATTTATTCCAGAAAAAGTTTAGGAAAATGCTACAGAGATTTAAAGGTTAATTATTTTTTATCCAATCAGAAAACAGGATTTGTGTGTAATAGATATCATGAAATGAAAGTAAACATTAGAAGATGGGGTTTTAAGCAAAATGAAAACAATGCATGTATTGTAGGGTATTAGTAATAATGACACACCCCTCCCATGTGACAAATGGAATAACCTAGTTACTGTAAGTAAAGAGAAGTAGGTGAAGTCCTGGAGTATGTTGTAGAGATAGTCAGAGATAGTCGTAGTTTCACTGGTTTTTCTTAGTATACTGAAGAGGGCGTTATAACAATCCAACATTTTAAGGATTACAACAGTGGTGATGAGGATTTAAACAACCCCGAATTAATAAACTTGACAAGGATTTTAACAACTCACAAGGAGTTAATAAACTCACAAAAGTTTTTGTTGTGCGAATTTTATGAAAAAAAACCCATAAAATTATGGAAAATTTGTTGACCAGTTTGCTCGATTTGCAAAAACAGCAACAACAGCAGCAGCTACAACTGCAAGAACAACAGCTGAAGCAACAACAACTGAAAGAACAACAACAGCAACAGATACAACTTCAAGAGCAACAACAGAAGCAACAACAACAAATAATATTTCAGCAACAAATGCTGCAATTACTAAAATAATAAGGAAAGTCAGAAAAAGTGTTCTTGACAGACTATGTCATAAACTCCATTACACAGAATTCAAATATGAACCTGATAAGGGAGTTACTTTCAAAGCATACTACAGAAGATATGAACAAATCTTCAAGAAGAATGTAAAAATTGGGATGACAAGATGAAAATGCACTTAATCTTGAGAAAACTGGCAGCAACAGAACATGAACGATACAGAAATTATATGCTCCCAAGAAAACCTTCGAACATAAACTTTAATGGTTCAATAGATATATAGTGTAAAATTTTCAGTGCAAAAAGCTCATTGTTCAACACACGTTGGCAGTGTCTGAACATAGAGAAAAACAATGACAAGGACTACATTGCATATGCTAGTAGAGTAAACGGAATGTGAGAAGCTGGGTGAATTAATACCAGATATGTTCAAATGCCTGACTTACTGCCAAAAAGGATGTAGAAGTTAGAACTAGAATTCTCGCAAAACTGGAACAAAACCAGGATGTAACCCTACAGCAAGTATCAGGAGAATGTGAAAGGATAGTCAAATTAAGACACAACACAGAGAAAATCAAACAGAAAGATTGTTTCCAAATAAAGCAAGTACGAAATAGTCAGAATAGAAATAGTGTTTTCTAAAAGACACAACAAAAATTAGGAAATAAACCCATGTTTTGCATGTGGAGGTATACACCTGAGGAAAAATTGTCCATTTACAAAAGAGGAGTGCTTTCATTGTGGAAATATAAGACATATAAAGATGCACTGTAAAATGAAAATGACAAAACGTCAGAACAAAGATAAAAAAATAAATAATATGTCATCAGAAGAAATTGGAAATATAATGATGAGGAAATTCATAAAGGTGAAAATCATAAATACAAGTGTTAAAATGCAATTGGACACTGGTAGTGGTATTACCATTATAAAAGAAAATATGTAGAAATATGTCAGTAAACCAAAGTTAATTAAATCTAAAAAGGTAGCACATGGCGTTGTGGGGAAAAGGATTATATTTTCTTAGTGAATTCATATGCAATGTAACATTTCGAGGTCAAATGAAAAAGGCTAAGATATATGTGTCAAAAAGTTCACTTAATCTATTTGGCACAGAGTGGATGGAACTATTCAAAGTATGGAATATGCCCGTAAGTATTTTGTGTGGAAATATAGCCAGTTCAGTTGAAGGTTCAAATGCAGCTGAGGGACTGAAACAAAAAATTACAGTAAAACAGAGCTGAACACCTGTATACAAGCCAAAATGAAATAAAAAATTGCCCACGATGAAAAGTGAACCTTGGCCAAAAGTAGATGTTCCGTAGTTGAGACTACACATCAATTTCACAGGTCTTTTAAATAGTTCTTACTACTTAGTGGTGGTTAGTAGTTTCTTAAATGGCCAGAAATTTGTAAGTGTTAAAAACCAACCTCTGTAACAGTGATAATTTTTTTACATGAAATGTTTGCAAGATTTGGCATCCCAAACAATGGAACACAATTTGTGTCTAGTGAATTAAAAAAGTTTTGTGAAACATTCACAGTAGAACATGTAGCTACTGTACCATACCATCCCAGATCTAATGGACAGGCAGAACGCTTTGCTGATACCTTCAAATAGCCCTTAGAAAATCAAATAAGGAAGTTGCAGATGTGTTAGCTCTACAACAATTTTTAAGAGTGCACTGTATGACACCAAATTCAAATACACCAGCAGGTAACTCAACAGCAGAGCTGATGTTTGCAAGGAAATCAGTCTTTGATAAATTGTTACCTGGCAAGAAAAGAAAAAGTGCCAGGGAAGACATTGCAAGATTCTTTAAAGTTGGTGAAAAGGTGAATATGAGAGCATATAAGAACAGAAAGCAGTGTTGGGAAGATGGCATAATTACCAAATGCATAGGTAAAGTGATGTATTGGGTAAAAAGTAGAAAAGGCATACGAAAGAGACACAGGGACGAATTGAAAAAGAGGTTCATGAAAAGTGAACCAAAGAAGTTGGAGGAACTCATAAAATGGTTGTATGATACATTCCAAGTATCAACACCACTGCAAGTGATTGAACCCAAGCATACAAGTGTAAGAAAAAGAAAACATACTGAGTTCCTGAAAATAGATGCCAAGTACAAAAAATATTAAATTGTACAAAAAAAACTCAAAGAGGGGAGGTGGGTTCAATAAAAAATTATTGCTAAATGACACTTCCAAAGAAAAACTTA